>NW_022631088.1:4770398-5021890 GCF_010015895.1 Lontra canadensis
TTTTTTTTTTTTAAAGATCTTTGGGGCATCTGAGTGGCTCAGTGGGTTAAAGCCTCTGCCTTCAGCTCAGGTCATGATCTCAGGGTCCTGGGATGGAGCCTCGAATTGGGCTCTCTGATCAGCGGGGAGTCTGCTTCCCTCCTCTCTCTCTGCCTACCTCTTTGCCTACTTGATCTCTGTCAAATAAATAAATAAAATCTTAAAAAATAAAATAAAAAATAAAAAAAGATCTTTTCCTTTGAAATTTTTTGTTCTTTCCATACATTCCTTAGTAATATTTTGTAGTTTATCGGTTCTCTCGCTGATTGTGCCCAGTCTGGACTTTATCCCATTTATTGAATTTTTTGTTTTCGTGACTATGTGTTTTTGATTTCCAAGATTTCTAATTTTTAATAGCAATTTGTGCAAGTTCCCTTTTGTGTAATTGCTTTCTCTTCCTTAGTAGACGTTATTTCTTTTATCATGTTGATGACATCATTAGCATACACACAAGCCTTCTGTCATATTGTTTCATCAAATGATATTCATTAGACGTGAATTCACATCATGATATATGATTTTGTTGGCTTTCTTACTTGGTGTTAGATTTAGTCTCATGCCCTAGAATTTAGATTTCTTGCTTAATTTTTTTTTAAAGATTTTATTTATTTATTTGACAGACAGAGATCACAAGCAGGCAGAGAGAGAGGAGGAAACAGGCTCCCTGCTGAGCAGAGAGCCTGATGCGGGACTCGATCCCAGGATCCTGGGATCATAACCTGAGCTGAAGGTAGAGGCTTTAACCCACTGAGCCACTCAGGTGCACCACTGTGCTTAATTTTTACTGGGGAGGGTATCTTTTTGTTACTCTTACCCCATCTTTGCTTACTTCTCTCTGGTGGTTGTGAGGTCTTCTGCCTGGCTTCCTGTGAAAGTGTGGTTTCTGGTCTCTGGTGATATTGGTGGTACCTTGATCTAGCCAGAGAGCTGGGGGTGACCCGATTGCTTCTTTGCTCTCCAGTCTCTGTGAGCCCATGGATTGCCAAAGGTGCCAACCTCAGACAGTGGTTTACATATGGATGTTTTTTCCATGGCTTTAAGCAGAGCCTGATTCTGGGCTCTTGTCTCACGGGGAACTTGTAGAGACCATTTTACCCAACAAGAGCCAGACTGCTGGCTGCCAGAGCCTGTGGCTGACAAGACACCAGCACAACTGAGACTTCAACCCTGTCCATCGTGTTGTTGTTTTTTTTCCTGTTCCTTTTCTGGTCCACAACAAAAGTTGATTTTGTTGTTAAAGCATTGCTTGTCTTTACGGTTCATTTTTTGGGGGTATTTAATCTATCATTGCTGTGTATTAAGAGCAGAGGGGGTGTATTGGAGTTGAATTTATCTAGTTATCTTCACTAGAAGTAGGAGCTCAGGTATTTCTGTTTAGCTTCCAACACTTACAAGAAATAGAACCGCAGTTTCTGTAACACTTTAACAAGGTCAGGAGCCCTTAGGGACCATGCTTGCCTTTTTCGTCTCTATTCGCATGTACTAATTATGATGCCTATACATAGGAGGTGCTCAGCCATATTCTTTGAGTGATTAAGTATCAAGTATCAATAGATGGTCTAAGGAGCTGAGACCAAATGCGTATTTATCCTAACTTTCTCAAAACAGCTGAGCACCACTGGGGCAGTTCAGAAAAAGCAGAAGATTGATCATGATGCTTACCTGGGACTCATGTTGAAAACTGTCCTATATTATCGTCTCTTTTCAAACAAAGGAATATTAATCTCACTATTTTTTGTCCTTAAAAAAAGGAACATTACTGAGGGTTGCTGGGGGAAGGGGGGTTGGGGGGGGGGGGGTTATGGACATTGGGGAGGGTGTGTGCTATGGTGAGTGCTGTGAAGTGTGGAAACCGGGTGATTCACAGACCTGGACCCCTGGGGATAAAAATATATGTTTATAAAAAATAAAAAATTTTAAATTAATAAAAAAAAGGCAGGAACATTCCTCCTTCTATTAGACACTCTGCTTTCTGAAAATAGAACAGGTAGAACCCGAACCAGTAAAACGGATTGAGATTAAGGACGTTTTGGGTCTGCCTGACAGTGCTAAGGAGCTTTTCCAAGGGGTATTTTAAAACAGGGGTCTACGGGTGGGCTTCTGCAGAGGGGTTACGGTAACCCTCTGAAATTATAGGCAACTGTGTCAATTCTTTTGCTGTGGAACGAACCACCTCAATACATAGTGACACAGAAACGAAAACTAATCACCATTTTGTGGGTCTGTGATTTGGGCGGGGCTCACTGGGGGGGTCTGTTGGTCTGGCTGACCTCAGCTGGGCTTGAACTGACCCCTCTGCTGGCAGTCAGCTGCCCAGTCCGACGGAGGTTGGGAGCACGAGAGGACTCAGCTTGGAAGGCTTCTCTCTGCTCTGAGTGGCCTTCATTCTCCAACATAGTAGCTCAGGCTTATTCATGCGATGGTTACGGTGGCGCACGGAGTGGGGCCAGAAGTATTGACACAGCCACTTCGTAGCTATAATGAACCTATAAGGCCTATTACTTTCTGTTCTGTTGACACAAGCTAGTCAGTGGGGAGAGCAATAGAGGCACTTCTTAGTGGGAGGAGCTACAAGGCCCTGTGGCCACTTTGGCATCTACCATGCAGGAAAAGGAGTGTTTCTCCTGGGGTGTGGTTGTGTAACTTTCACTGGAGTCTCAGAGCATTACCTCCAAAGTTAAGAACTAATATTTTAAATGGTCTCACTACTGGACAAAAAGGTGTTTGGGGACCTAATTGATGGAGACTCCCACGTAAATGCCACTTAGCGTGTGGCCCTGGGATTCTGTCTTGTTCCTGTGGAAGGTTATACCTTGTATCAGGGCATTAGCAGACTCGCCTGTGACCTCCGTACTGAGGCTGAGAACCAGAGCTGTTGTGTAGTGTATCAGCTAGCTTTTGTTGCGTAACAAAGCACTCCAGTGTTTCGTGTCAAACAACCAGCATCTCTTCAACTCCGTTCCCAGGGCTTTCTCCCGTGCCTGCTGTCAGCTGCAGACCAGCCAGGGGCTCTGATCCCAGGGATGGCCTGGTTGTCCTGAGGGGAGTGTTTGGGCCACTTGTCTGTCACCACCCAGCTAATTAGCCCTGGCCTGTTCACGTGGTGGCAGCAGGGTTTCAAGAGAATGACTGAGAGCATGCCAGATCTGCAAAGGCCTCCGTTTCTGTCTGTGGTTCAAAACGAGTGTCAAGTCCAGACTCAGGGTGGGGTAGGTAGACTCCAACTCTGGCCAGGAGAAGCTGCAAAGACATAGCTACAGGGAAGATAAAAAAGCACGGCCATTGTTCTTTTTCCCCTAACTACTCCGTCTAGATAATTCCTCCTCCCACCTCGAGTGTAAGGTACCTTCTGTCTGCACCTGTATTCTTCCTATTAAAGAGTAATGCTGTATTTGCAGTCCCAGTGGGAATAGTAGCAGAAAGTCACACTGACATTAAAAAACCTGCGATCCTTTGACCATTAATTGATGGGAAACCCCTCCCCTGCTGTACTACTGATTTTTAAATTCACAGAAATATTTTAAAGGTATAAGCAGATCACGTTGGTATGCTTTTCTAAGGAAAGCAATTTACCTTATTTTCAGCCCCCCTCCTTGTTCTCTAATGCAGCCCACACTGGAGCCAGACTCCCTTTGCTAAAATGTTTCTCTGAGTACATACACTGTGTTGGACAAAGAATCTTTAGGGACTTCTCCAGCATACCTTTTAGCTTGGCATTTGAGAAAGTGTGTGATCTGCCCTCTCTGTCAGCATCTGTTTTCTTCCATTCTCCCTCGATCACTAGTCATTGTAGTCAAACCAAATTTCCTGCTGTTTCTTGAACACATTTGCCCTCTACCAGTGGGTGAGTCTGAGCCATCTAGAGATGTTTCTGGTTGTCCCCACGTGGGTCTGTGTGTGCTGTTGGATTGAGTGGGTGGAGGCCAGGGATGATGTTAACTAGTCTGCAATGCCCAGGACAGCTTTCCGCAACAGAGAATTATCTGGTCTAAATGCCAGAGGGGCAAGGTGGTAAAACCGCGTCCTACACATTGCCTTCTTGGGGTGTTTTTCCACGCTGCCTTATGCTGCGAGACTCGTTGAGTGCTGCCTGTTGAAATGTCCCTTATCCTCAAATGGGCAGCTCAAATGCCAAGCCTTGTAGGAAACAGGTCCTGGATGTCCCCCCTTCTCTCCCGCACTTTGGGCTCCTAGAATCCTGTGATCACCAAAATGCCTGTTACTTGGTATGTTTACGGTGATTCATACCCAGCACTGTTTTGTCTGGATTTTTCCTCCCTTGTAGTTCACTTGAGTATGCGTGTATCATGTCTTCTGCTGAACTGTAGGTTCCTACGTAAGGATCTTATTTATCTGTGTTTCTACTAGAGCACCTACTGTGTACTTTACATACAGTAAAGTACTTTACATACTTTACTTTATATACTTTACGTTTACATACTTTATATACTTCACTTTTACATGCATACTGTATGTAAAGTACACAGTAGGTGCTTAATTAATATCTGTTGTGTGAGTGAGAAATATACATGTTCTTATGTCCTTTGATTCGGTTCCTGTTCCAACAATTTTCTTTAGAGGACTTAGTTCAAAAAAAAATGCAACAAGCTGAACATGAGCTTTTTGTTTTTGTTTTTGTTTGTAGTAATTTGAGTCAAACTATGATAACAGATTGTACAATGCAGTTAACTTCTGTTTATTTCTGCAGCTGTTTAGTGAAAAAATAAGTGGCGTTGAAGGAACGAAACTCGATGACGAATTTCTTGACATGGAGAGGGTAAGAGAGCTTGCTAATGTCAGTTGTATTACAAATTTGATTTTCATCCTCATGTGAGATGTACTGATGATGTAAAGGCTGTTAGTGGGAACCTGGGATGTAAGACCCGCTGATGTGAGCTAGGCTGTGGCGAGTTGGTTCCCTCTAGTGGACTAAAGTCAGAATGTTCAAAACATGGTCAATCTTGGCAAACAGTTACTGCAAGAAAAAGACCCACGTAACTGTGATGATGTATCTGGAAAATCAAAATGTATTTCTGGGATGAGACCCTTCAAATGCATAATGACTGACTGCGTGGAAGACTCTGGCTCTGTTCCCCTGTGTTGCAGAAGCTGTGTGACAGATAACATTTATCTGGGTTCTGTCGCTGGAACCAGTAGTGTGAACGTGGAAAGCACTTTCATCTTTTCCGACCGGTGACACAAGTTTGATAACGTGTGCCCTGCCTGCCTCACATGGATACTGGCATCATTTTGCAAAAAAAAATTATGTGTATGAAAGCATTTAGGAAAATATGATGAGCTTGTTATAGAAATGATTATAACACCCTCCAAAGGAAGATTGTAGAATCTCTGTCCCTTCACCTGTTTCCTGGTCAGCTGTGTGGAATGGCTGAGGTGGAGGGAGAACTAGGACCACTAGCAATTACCAGTGTCCCCAGTTGCCTTCCCCTTGGTCTTGGGCCCTTTGAACATAGTCTTGTTTTAATAATGAGACTCCCCAGATGAGAGAGGGCGAACAGAAACAAAGCATCTATCCTCAGATGTAGAATCTAGGACACCGTACATAGCAGGTTGTAGAGCTGTCATCAGATGTGGGGGAAGAGGTCCAGTCCCAGGCTGTGGCTTGGAGGGTTCCTGTTGTCAGGACACCCCAGCCCTGGCCAGACTGTCCTTTCTGGGTGAGCACTGTTACGTTTCTAGAAATGTTAATGCTTTGAGAGGAAAAGCTCATGTTGTTTTGCTTTTGAAAAAACTTAATTTCTGAAAATTGAAAAACAGAAATATTTTAACATCATACTTTTAAAAATCCCTTGGTATATAAGGATACCATGTGTAACTTTCTTACTAACAAAATGACCCAGTTTAAATGTCAAATTGAAAAGCACATCTCAGCAGTTGTAGTTCCGGTTGACGGATGGAGATCTCTCTTGTTTACTTCCTTTTCTTCCTAAAACCCCAGTGAACGACAGAAGAAATATAAAAATAAAATCTATTTGTTTTCTTACAGCAGTGAAAAGCATGGAAATATCTAAGGTGTGGCCAGAAATTTTAAGGACTTTCTGGAGGAGATTAATTAGATAGTATCCGATCCCCCTAAAACATGGCGCAGAAATGACAAAGGAGTGGAGGAGATACTCCAAGACAAATCCTAACCATATGGAAGTGGAGGACTAATAATAAAGTCAAAGTGAAATTTGATGGAAAAAAAAACCCCACTAAGTGGAAAAAGTTATGAAAAGGGGAGCACCTGGGTAGCTCAGTCGGTTAAAGCAGCTGCAGCTGACTCTTGATTTTGGCTCAGGTCATGATCTCAGGCTCCTGGGACTGGGCCCCTCATCAGGCTCTGTGCTCAGTCGGGCGTCTGCTTGAGGATTCTCTCTCTCTCTGCCCCTCCCCCTGCTTGCTCTGTCTCTCTAAAATAAGTAAATCTTTTAAAAAATTACATAAAAAAGATGCAGTCATACATTCCATCAGAAAATTGGGATAGTTATGAACCATTATGCACCACATAACATGGCATCTAAACACATAAGGGAAAAGTTGTCAGAAATACATGGAAAATGGACAGATCCAGAGTGGAAGATTTTACATACCTCTCATGAATAATAGAGTTGATAATAATAGGTTGACTCATAGGCAGTTAGTATAAAATATGATTAGTAGTTTTGATTATATTATAAATAGATACAGAGGTCTACATTCCTCAAATTGAGAATCTGTATTCTTTTTAAGTCCTTTTAAATAATCATATGTTAGGCTCCAGAAAAAAAGTAAAAAAAAAAAAAAAAATTCCCAGGGTAAAATCATAGAATACAGGATTACAAGGAAGGTATACATTCCTAATTCTAGGTGTTTGGAAATTTAAAAATGTGTAAAAATTGTTCTTAAAGAAGAAATGAAAAGTAAAGAGACACAAGAGACAGAATTCTATATATCAGAACCTGTGGTATAACGCTACATCTTAAATACACTTAATAGAAAATAAATGTTTAAAGAAAATGAATAAATCATTTAAGTCAAGAAGCCAGGAAAGTAACAGCAAATTAAATCCCTTTAGGTGGAAGGAAAGAATCAACATGGATAAATGAGGGATTAATAAAATAGGAAACAATAACAACAAAATAGTAGAACCAATGAATAAAACCAAGAACTTTTTTTTTTTTTTTTTTTTTTTTTTTTTCCAAAAAGCCTCCTCTACCAAGTGTGGCCGAGGGAGAGAAGGGTTAGCACAAATAGATTGCGTAAGGAATAGATGATACAGGGGCAGGTATGGATTCTTTTTTTTTTTTTGGCGGATTCTTTTTAAAAATAATAAAAAAAAATAGAATAATCTTGAACAATTGAAACCAGGGCTGTTCGCAGCTCTCCAGCTCAGGCCGAGGCCTGGAAGAGTCCGTGGCATGGGCTTCGGGGCGCCGCAGGGGCAGGGTGCCCACATTTGAAGGAAATTCCAGATTTAATCAATGGGCAAAGGTGCCTTTGTACCAGGTAGACTTTACAAAAATGATTTTTGCTTTCCCCCGTTCGACCTGATGGCTAGCAGCAAGCATTGCATAGCATCTCGTTACCCTGAACATTTCCCCCTGCCCACAAGATCCCCAGTTATGCTAGGAGGGAGCCTTTGCTTAATTTTTTTTGTTGTTTTTAAACTGCATGGATTTTTTTTTTCCAGTGTTCATCTTCATTGCTTGTATCTGCCTGTGTGGTTCGTGGGTATCTCCTTCAGTTTGTAAAGGCTTGATTCCCAGTTCCCACTGCTGGCATGTTCTGGAAGCGGCTCTGTCTGTGCACACCAGGCCTGTGACTCTGACCATTTGTTTCTTGGTTTTCCCCCCTGAAAGATAGAAAAGGATCTAAAGTAGAAAGTAGCCCTGCCACAGATCTCAGGGTCCCCCTTCAGAGACGAAGGCTAGCTTCCTGGTGGCTTTTCATGTCTAAAGAAGGTTGGATATGTGGAAAGGAACATGCTGAGCTGCGTCTTAATTAATATGAAACTTAGAAAAGCTTATAAATCTAAAACCTAGTTTTTCTTAAACTTAAGCTGAACCAATGACCCTCATTTATAAATTTAGTAATTTCGGCATAAAAACGATGATCATTTTCAGTTACTCTTCATTTTAGGTTCCTGTAAGTCATAGGCTTAACAGATTAAACCCTTACACGTTTATCTTCACTGACTGAATTAAGCCGATCCCCTTGCACATTTCCGACGTCTAGAATCACAAATGTGACACATGGAATTTGCTCCAACATCACGTCAAATTTAAAACAGGGTTTTCCTAAGAACTTGCATTTCTTGAAACTCTAGTAAAACGTAAACATTTAGGTGATCCTATTCTCTTAAACATTTCCTCTCAAACACTTCCTAAACAATCGGACACACTGAAGGGATCTCAAAGTTTAGAGAACGTGTTATGAGGCCACGTGCTCGTAGGCACATGTGCATAAGACGAGCGTGATTCATGGCCTCGTCATTTACACACTGTCGTGTTAAACCTTCCCGGGGCTCTGAGTTGAGGCCTTCAGCTATAGGGAACAACTAGAGCTTCAAGCTGGTGGAGAGCTGGCTTGATTGAAAGCTTCTGACCCAGGCCAGAGCATTTTTTTTTGAGTTACGAAAACGAATTTCTTGTATTACAAATCACTCTACAACTTGCTTTTTGCCCTGACGTTGCTCTATGGGCATCTTGCTAGTACGCGTGGAGCTCCCTTATATTTTCCGTCTGATGATTAAATATTCCGTTATTTGGATGTTTCACAATTGATCCAATCAGTCTCTTACGCTTGTGATTCAAGCTGGTTTCAGTTTTCAGTATGACATAAAATGGTCTAACATCCTTTTACGTCATTGCACTTTGCTGGCATGTTTCCAGATGATAAATTTCTGAAGTCCAAGAGTGACACTAATACGCCCGTTACTACTGATGGTAGTGCAGAGAGGTCCTTCACCTTCATCTCCAGAAGCTGAATCTGTTTTGCACTCCATGTGTGAAAGGGCCCATTCCCCCACACCTGTATCATACCTGATATTGGGACAAATCAATTAAAAAAATTTTTTTTTGGCCAATCTGGTGAGTGAAAAGTATCTCCTTTTTAATTTACAATTTTTCTGACATTTTGTCAAGTGTTTGAACTTGCATTCTCCCCTGTTTGTGGATTGCCAGTTTATGTTCTTGTCTCTTCTGGTTGGGCTGGGTTTTGTTTGTTTTCTTTAAATGGGAGTTCTGTATTTTGTGGATACTAACATGTGTCCCTTGTACAGTTTTCTTTCTTTTCCATTTTGCCAATTTTGTCAAATCTTGTGTACTGTGTCTTTTCATTGTTTAGTCTTTATGGGGTCAGAATTTTGGTCTTTTCACTTAGGACATTCGGATTTTGGGTCATGCTTACACGATTCTTACATCACCATACTTCAGAATACACTGCTGTATAATTTATTACCCTTACACTTTGTTTTTAGGTCTGTATTTTTAATCCAGTATGTTTAGAATATTAATTTGCCAAGTTGTAAAAAAAAAAAAAGAAAAAAAATGAAAATTGAGATGAGATTTGAATTCATTTTACATGTTAATTTGGGGGACGGATTTACATCTTTGTATAATTAAACTTTCCCATTTAGAAGTAGGCTTTTGAAATAGATACTGTACATTTCTCATTATATTTATTCCTTATTGTTGTGTACTTCTGAGTTGCTCTTATGAATGGGATCTCCTTTTCCCTTTTATTTTCTTTCAGGTTATTGATGGTATGAAATAAAGCTATTGTAATGTGCACATTTAACCTCATTGCCTATTCTCAAGTTCAGTGGCTGGCTAACCAGCAGCCGGTGTCCAGGAATTTTTTTTTTTAAGATTTTATTTATTTATTTGACAGAGATCACAAGCAGAGAGGCAGGCAGAGAAGGGGGGGAAGCAGGCTCCCTGCTGAGCAGAGAGCCTGATGCGGGGCTCCACCCCAGTACCCTGGGATCATGACCTGAGCCAAAGGCAGAGGCTCAACCCACTGAGCCACCCAGGTGCCCTCCAGGAATCGTTTTGTAGAAGGAAAGATTCAGTCTTAACACAGTAGACAGAACACCTGGGTGTATATGTTAGTGACCCGCTAGTGAGAAGGATTCTTTTGATTCACTGTGGCAGTTTCTAATGTGAGTCATTATTAGGGCGTCCTTATATGAGTATGGGTGTCAAGTTCACCCGGCAGATAAGGAAAGTTTGGCTCAGACATGCCTAGTGTTGGCCTGAGAGACATATATCCAGTGATGAGTGGAGTGTAATGACTTGTCCGAGTTTTCCAGATATTATGTGAATACTCACTTTATGTTAAAAAGAAAAAGAAATGCATGTTCTCCATCATCAAGGGGAGAAAGAGCTGTCCCAGAATCAAAGTGAGAAAATAATTGCTTCTCCCCCAAAATGCTGAAATTCATTCAGGTTAAAATCACCATAATAACGTGTTCTAAATATCAAATTAATGCATATTACTCCTCTGTCTTTCTGTGAATTCAGTGTCCCTTACCAACATTTTTATGTGTTTTTGTTTTAAAGAAAATAGACATTACCAATAAAGCTGTTGCAGAAATTCTTTCGAAGGCCACAGAATATCTTCAGCCAAATCCAGGTAAAGTTAGAAAATGTCTTGAAATATTCTCTTGTTCATTTGCTGTCACGGATCAGTCACCCGTGTTTGCTTGACGTATGGCTGACATAATTTAGAAACAATGTCTTTTGCATCCAAATAATAAAATTCAGGTTTTTTTAAAGTCAGGCCTCCGGACCAAAGGTTTTCACTGAATCCCAGCAGGCAGTGCAGTGACCTCACTCGGGTGGGGGCTGGGCTTAGCCCTAAGCAAGGCTCTGCTGAGCGAAGGCAGCTTTGAGGAGTTGCTTCTGAGAGCCGGCAAACGTTTTGTATACATTTTCTTATGGAGGCATCTCCTCTTTTCGGAAAAAAAAAATCCCGTCCTCCTGCTCTGAAGGTGTATATCCCCTTGAAATTGCTTCCACAGGAGGATTTTTATTCTGAGGTCATGAACGAGTACCCCTTGATGAGTTTTTCCTGGGTTGTGAAATCCAGAAACCCACAGGGGCAGGGCCTCCAAGCCTTGAACTCTGCGCGTTGCCAAAACCGCCTTTCCCTTTTAGGAATCTAGTATTTGCACGTGGTGACTGTGATTCCCTTGGCTATGGGAATCAGCACAGACCCAACAACCCTCCGAGAATCTGAAGAGTAAAAATTTAAAAACATAAATTTTATAAAAACCATGTCTGGGGAGGTTGGTGGGTGTAGAAGTCTTCAGGACTCTATCGGTGATTAGAATTTTAAAAACTGTAATAAATACATCTCTGCCCTGGCCGCCTCCGGGATTGAGGTGAGCCACATAAGTTCCTTTTCCGGATAAATCAGTCAGCACATACTTAGCAAGAGCTTTTTCTTGGCGAGGGGTTTTCCTGGATCGTGGGGTGCCGTGAAATTGGACAAAGATCCCATCCTCAGAGAACCGACGTTGGAAGGGGGCAGAGTGGGGATGGGGGGGCAGCAGTGGACACGTCTGCTTGGACAGAGGCCTCTGTTATTTCCAGCTGCACGGTGACCCGTCACATGCCTGCTGCCTCCCGGTTTCTAACCTGACAGTGGGAAAGAGGAGCTGAGGGTGTGTGTGTGCGTGTGCATGCATGTGTCTTTGTGTGCATGTGTGTGCATGTGTGTGGTCTGTAGGAGAGTGAAGCCTTTGTGGGCAGGGACCGGGAGGACGACGGCTTTGAACCGAGGTGGGCACGATTCAGAAAGGCTGGGAGCGTCTGCGGCAGGACCGGTGTCCCCTGAGAGACTGGGGACACGCAGAATCCGGGCTCCTCCCAAACCGCCAGAATCAGACTTTACGTTTTACAGGATCCTTGTGGGATTTGTATGCGCCTTACAGTTTGAGAGGCACTGGTCTAGAATACGTGAAAACAAACATGTAATTATTAAAGCCAAAGCAAATAAAAGTGGATCCCTTTCCTTCCTAACGTTATCTCAGACACCACAAGCTAGTGTGTGCATCACGCTCAGGCCTGTGGGATAAAATCCCAAGTCCTTAGCGTGGGATCAGTTCAGAGTCACATTTTCCCCCGTAGGTATCTCCAGATTGTCCTGTTTCCACCCTGTGTAGGGTAGGCCGGCCGCTCTTTATCTGTCGGTTAGACACCGCAGGCGCTCCCTCTTCCACCCTTTATGAACCCGATTTCTGCCTTTTTAGGGGCATCTTTCCATCTTTATTTAGCAATACCGCTGTGGTTTCCTTTTCCCGACCTCATCCCCGACTTTATCAGCAAAGTACATCTTGTATATTCTGCCTCACAGTAACCAGAGTGAGCGGCTTCAGGGCCGGCGCTGGCCTGGACCGTCCCACAGAGCCGGGGTCCGGAAGCGCCCCCTGCTTGAGTCACAGAGAAGTCCAGGAGCGTGGCCGTCCATCATTTCCCTAGGGGCCTGGGGACCTGACCGCACCCGGGGGACCACCCACACACAGACTCCGGCTCCCTCGGGGGGAACCTGTTTCGTCCTCCTGGCTCCCTCCTGAGCTGGAACGAGCAGCAGCCCTTCATAATGATATTGGGTATAACCAGACAAGCACATTCTGGGGGCACGGGCAGGGTGTTTGCGGCCCGCTGGTGGTCGGAAACATCGGCACCTCGGCAGTTCTGGTCTTCGTGATCCGTTGGGCCCCAGGAAGGACCGTCCGTCCCAGTGTCCGCACCCAACTTGGTGTGGGCCACGGCAGGCCTTTCAGTGTCTCACCCTAAGCACGGGCTAGGGTAGCCCGGGTCCCCTGTGCTCCATCCCGGCCACGCAGCTGGGCGCTCAGCACCACCCCCCTTGGTAAAAGAGTCTGGGAAATCCCGTGAGAGACGGACTCGGTCACACCGGCCCTGTCCCTCGCTCCAGGCCTCCTGCAAGTTGCCCACCAGGTGGCCTCTGTTTTGTCCTCCCCGGTTCAATGCGACAGACCTGTGGCTTCGCCTTGTCATTTTAAGGAATTACAAATGACGATGTTTTTAAGCATACAGAGCTAAGCTAGGAATGCTGAACACTGTGTCGAAGATTCGAGGACAGGTGAAGACCACCGGCTACCCCCAGACGGAAGGCTTGCTGGGCGACTGTATGCTCAAGTACGGGAAGGAGCTGGGCGAAGGCTCCACGTTCGGTGAGTGCGCACACCACCTGGGCCTGGGGTCTCCCTCGGAGTGTAGGTGCTGCTCAATGCCTTTTTTTTTTTTTTTTTTTAAGATTTATTTATTTACATAGAGAGTGGGAGAGGTTGGTGCCCAGGGAGAGGGAATCCTCAAGCAGGCTCCCCGCTGAGCCCAGAGCCCGACACGGGGCTCGATCCCACAACCCTGAGATCACGACCTGAGCCGAAACCAAGAGTCGGACAATCAGCCAATGGAGCCACCCAGCAGCCCCCACAGTGCCTTTATTTTCACAAACTTATTATTTTTTTTTATATCACCCAAGTCCTCCATGTTCATCGCAGGAAGTTTGGAAAATACAAGCGAGTAAAATACAAGAAAATAAATGCTAGTGTCACCCACTCTCACACATCCGGGGATAGAGTCTAGGTTCTCGTCTATGTTCATAAGCACCTTACAGAATCCGAGCGGGGTTGTGGTACAGATACTCTTAGACCATTTTGTAACCTGTTTATTCCCATCGACTCTGTCCTGATCCGTGTCATAAAATAATCCCTCTTCTACGATACTGTTTCTAAACGCTGCGTAATAATCCACGTGTGATGTCCTAGCTTGTTCCAATTATTAGACACTTAAAGAGTTTTTCTCTTTATGCAAAAAGACTTTACATAGCATTTTTAACAACTGTTTTCATAGGTAAATCTGTGGGGATAGCCAAGATTATGTTCTTAGATGAAATCCCGAGTCATGAAATTGCTGGGTTGAGAGCATGCCTGTTTTTGCAGACTTTTGAGAAGCTTACTCCCCAAGAGCTCTCCAGAAAGAGGAAGCCTGCTGGACACTCTTACCAGGAGTGAGCGAGACTGTGTTTGTTTCCCAGCACAACTGATAACTGCGGGGATTATTTTTTTAGTTTATTTTTAAATAACTGGTAATTGGATGCATAGCATATTGAAATTGATCTCTTCGTGCTGCTTTAACTGTACCTTTTAGAAGACGCGTAAGGTAGAGTTCCTTCCTGTTTGTCGTCATTTTTGTCAGCTGGGTATGTGTATCCTTTGCCTCTTTTTTCATTAAGGTGCTTGTTTTTCCCCTTCGCGGTTCATGAGCTCTTCCCATGGTCAGGATGTTTGCTCCTTGCCTGCCTTGTATGTGAATGAAGTCAGACTCCGGGCAGGGATTTAGTTCTTGATATCCTAAACGGAGGGAGATTTTTACTGTTTACATGGTGGGACTCATACGTCTTCCTTTGTGACTTTCGGCTTCATTATTGTGTTCAGAAAAACTTCCACCCCCTGCCCCCGTATTGTGTAAGTGTTCATTTATATTTTTATTTTGAAACATGTTTCTTTTCTTACCTTTAAATTTCTGACCTCCTGGGTTTAACAGGAAGATACTGTGCAATAATGGGGTTCTAATTTTGCTTTCTCACAAATAGCTAATTGTTTTAATACTTTATTGAAAAGTTCAACGTTTCCCCTCCAATTAAAGAGAAAATTTGTCACAACTAAATTTTTATATTCTGTTTGTTTCTAGCCTTTCTTGTTTGTTTTCTAGATCTGTGCCCTATTTTGATCCAGTGTTGTGTTTTTTTTTAAAGATTTTATTTATTTGTCGGAGAGAGAGGGAGGGAGAGAGAGAGAGTGAGCACAGGCAGACAGAATGGCAGGCAGAGGGAGAAGCAGGCTCCCTGCTGAGCAAGGATCCCGATGCGGGACTCGATCCCAGGACACTGGGATCATGACCTGAGCTGAAGGCAGCCGCTTAACCAACTGAGCCACCCAGGCGTCCCTCCAGTGTTGTATTTTAAGTATTATAACTTTAAAGTACATTTTAAGGTACTTAGCTAAAATTTCCCTTTGCTGTCTTGTTGCACACATTTCATGGATATAGTCACCCTTTTTTTTTTTTTTTCAGATGAAACCTAGAGTCATTTTAAGTTTCCTTTGCTAAAAACAAAAAACCTATTAACATTTTAATTGAGATTTCTTTAATACATTGGAGGTGAGTTGAATGTTCAAATGATTTAGTCTTCTAGGAGAATTTGTCACTTTCGCTATTCAGCAAGGCAGGCAATGGAAATTGAGAATTCAGATACTTGGTTATAGTAATTGATCTAAGAAATTGGGGGAAAAAAATTTCCTGAAAACTTAAAAAAAAAAAATCCCAGGGGCAACTGGGTGGCTCAGTTGGTTAAGCGTCTGACTTCAGCTTAGGTTAAGATCTCAAGGTCCCACATCAAGCTCCCTGCTTGGCAGGGAGCCTACATCTCTCTCCCCCTGCTTGTGCTCTTTCTCTTGCTCTCCTTCTTTCTTTGAAATTAACAAAATCTTAAAAAAAAAAAAAAATCCCAAATGCTAAAACATTCATGAGTCACAGCGGGTGACAATATCCTTCAGAGCAGTAGAATGTGAATTGTATTTTATTCCATAGGTGAGTGTGGACAAGATGGCCTCTTCCTTATCCTGAAGGCAGACCCGTTGAGGGGACAGTACGGGTGCTGGGGAGGTCCTCACAGCCAAGGCCAGTCCTGCCGTGCACCTGCCATGGCGACTGGGCAGGGGGCTGGCTGGGCCGACAATCTGTTGGCTTCCCAGGTCCCTAGCAGTGTAGGGGAACTTGGGTTGAGGAGAGCCGGTCATGGGAGCGTGTCAGGAACAGATAGGTTGCTTACTATTCTGGGGAGGAGACTACTGTCTGATGCTTTCCTCTCGGGGCCACATGGTAGAACCTTCCTGAAGTACAGAGGCCTCAGTGCGTGGAGACTGAGCCCCACGTCCTCGTGGAATCTGTCACACTAAGCCTGAACCAGGGGAGGGAACGGCAGGTCCATGGAGGTGACGGCCGATATTGAGAATTAATTTTTGGAGTCTCCAGAGAAACATTTGGAAATGTTTCTGTCAAAGTCGAATTTGACATTCCGGGGCCGAGGGGCCAGAAACAGTAGCTTCTATTTCTGATCAGTTGGGCAGGAGACGGTCCCCAGGCTGGGAAGGGGTATCTCATCTTTATCTTGGAATGATTTAGTCTCTGGAGACTGAGCTAAGGACATTTAGGGGGAATGAAGCTACCAGTGGGTCAGAACGGCGTCCTGGCTAGCCATAGTTCAATGTAAGAGTTTCCGCTTGTATTTTGCGAGGTCCTGTGCCATGTATTATCTAGTTAATTAAAAAAAAAAAAAAAGAGGCAAGTCTTCGTTGCTATCACTGTTTTGCAGGTGCATGAACTTTGCATGGCTGGACTAGTAGGGGCAACAACTTGGGGTCAGAATTTACTAGAAATGCAAATTCTTGGGCTGGCCTCTAAGATCTTTTTCTAGCCGAAGAGTGGAGAGACCCCAAGCTCTACATGTTTCCAGGGTCAATTTGGAGAACTCTGATACAGGAAAAATAGTCTGGTCTGGCACATCTTGTCCCAGAGATGCCTTCAAGAGGAACTGCCATCCTCGTTCTGCTCAGCCACCAGGACTCCCGCTTGCAAATTCCGGTGGGTTAGCTGGCCCCGGGATACCAGGGCGTAATCCAGCAAAAGCTGCTGATCACTGCCCAGGCCTGTGCATGCCTGGCCCGGGCCCTATTGCAGGAGCAAACCGTGCCCGTCCTGCTGAAAGGCTGTCCCATGCCACCCTGCCAGGCTTTCTTTGACATCAGAGGGGGTCAGGAGTCTTAGAATCATCTAAAGGATATGGGAGTGACCTCAAGATCTAGTAGCTAGAAGCAGCAGGAGGTTTTGTTCATTCATTCCTGTTGTAGCCTTTATTGGTTGATACTTAGCCCTGATGAATGAATCCTTTTATCGTTTACAAAGAGGGATTTTGTTCTCCAACTTCTAAGGAACCCTAGGTGCCAGTTCACTAAACTCGAGATTTCCCTGCTCTCTGAAAGTAGAGCATTCCTAGGAGGCCTTTTGTAAAGCAAAGTGGTGTAAAGCAAAGAAGAAATTACTATTAATTTATGTGGAAAAATTCGGGGATGTTACCAGAGCCCCAGAATCACCTCTCTTAGGCTTTTCTCAGATCTCAGGGCACGTCTTGCATGTCCAGGATAAATCAAGATAAAGCACAGACGCTCGCAGTCACAGCTCAGAGCTGTGGCGGCTGGATGCTGCGGTGCCGTGTGCTGTTCTCATGACTTGGGGTACACGCTTCCCCTCTAATAACTTGCTGCTGAACGAAGGCTGAACGTTATTCTCACTTTTTGCTTTTTTTTTTTTTTGGTAAAGGCAGAAATCCTCTTTGTTTTTTTTTTGTTTTTTTTTGTTTTTTTTTGTTTTTTCCAGTTAGCAGAAACAAGTACTTGGTAGGTGTTTTGTAAAGGCGATGGTGTTCAGCATGAACTTTGAAAAAGCAGGGGAGGGAGACCCGAACCAGTTTTTAAAGAGGGTTTTTTTCGCCACCTAGTGGCCAGAACGGGAAATGCTTTGGTCTCAGCCTCCTACTTTTGTTTTCTAGAGTGGAGGGAGGACAAAGGTAGAGAGAATACAAACCACAAGGAGACCTTCTTTCTTTCTTTCTTTCTTCTTCTTCTTCTTCATCTTTTTTTTTTTTTTTCCCTGAGTCAAGATTCAACCGTCCCGGGGGAGGACCTTTTTGAACCGTCATCCACAAACTTTTGGGAAGGAATCAAATAAATACCACCATTATCCTCGAGTTCTCTGCTAAAGAACCTCTCTTGTTTGCAATTTCTCTTCAAGGCCACGCGCTGATAGAAGTTGGGGAGTCGATGAAGCTCATGGCGGAGGTGAAGGACTCTCTTGATATTAACGTAAAGCAGACTTTTATTGATCCCCTTCAGTTACTGCAAGACAAAGATCTAAAAGAGATTGGGGTAAGTCTTCCAGCTGTAAATCTACCTGTTGCTCCTTAAAATGATGTCTGTATTTAAAATCATTAGAATGCCTCTGTGGGGATTTGGTGAGAGCATTGTCTTGCCATGGTGCCGCGAGAGTGAGCCACACCGACCTGGCTCGCTGGGTCTTAGCCCGCCCTTCTGCATCTCACTGAAGCCAGCTAGACGCCAAGGTCAAGTGCATACCAGAATGACGCCATAATTTCACAGGAGAACCTTTATGATCAAGTTCATACCGTATTAGGTCCTCTCTTTTGATACTTTGCACCAGACCCGTAGTCATTATTTTTCACTGCTTCTCAAGGACATCAGTATCTGGGAATTGACGTCTTATATTTGGAAATCTGTTAGAAATGGCCTCCCAGAGCACACACGGAAGCTCTCAGGGACTTGTCAGTGATCGCATGCTGCTTGCTTGGCGGAGTTTTTGTGTATGTGCGAAAACAGCCTCGAGACTTCTACCCTGCTGGGACTTCTGCTCTGGAGGGGTAGCCTGTGCTGACTTCTGGCACCCTTTTAGGGACCTGCCCTGAGGACCTGCCTCCAGGCACCTTCAAGAGTGATCTCAATGAAAGCACACGCCAGCTTGGAAGTTATTTGAACCTTGGGGGTGTTCCCTTTCCTTGGGAGACCCCTGGACCAGCAGCCTCAGCATCACATGGGACAAAGGCAAATGCTTGAGCCCTATACCAGATTTCCTGAATGGAGAGTCCTAGATGCCTATATAGGCATTAGGATCTGTAAGGGAATCGGAGGGTGTGGAGGGGACTTCAGGGAGGTTGAATGAAAAACAAAAGCGGACATTCAGGGACTCCTGGAACATTCAGCAGCCCTGACCCCCAGTATCCCTCTCACCCCTCACTCACCCGGTTCTCTTTCCCGTCCACATAGGGGAAACAGTGTCCCTCCTGCCCCCTGAAGCCAGGGCTCCACTGGGCCCTGGAGTCCGTGGCCATGTCCTTCGTCCTCTCTCCTGAATCTCCATTCTTCCCCTTTCTATCTGTTGCCTTCTTGCTTAACATCTGGACACATCCGCCCAGGAGCCCTTGCCTCCCGGCTTCACGCCTCCCCCCGCCCCCAGCACACTCCCCATCACACCCAGGGCAGCCTTAGACGGAGACCATCTGTAGCTGCCCAGTGGTGGTGGACGACAGACCCACCACCTTAGCCCCAATTCTCTGGCCTCTCCTTCCCTCTGGGGCCTGCCCCGCCCCGGACCCCTTCCCAGCACTGCCCTCCTAGCCTCTCTGCCTGTGTTTTGCTGTGGGCAGTCCTGTTCTTGTCTTTCTCTCCTTTCCCTCCCCTCCTGGCACAGTGCTCACCTCTCAGATCTGAGATGCTCTTTGTTTTGGGAAGCCTTTGTTCCCTCCTGGCTGAGCCTTCGCTCCCCTGTGCCTCGAGCCTCCCTGCTTCTCCTCTCCTGTTGCTGGGCACCGAGTGCCTTGGGGTGAGGAGTCCCGCTTTGTTTACTTCTGGGACCCCGAGGCCCAGGATGGGGTTTGTGGTGGCAAATTATCGAAGAACAAATGACTCTAGAGAAGAAGGGCCATCCTGGGCATGTGGGGTCACCAAGACATCCTTCCCATACGCAGAACCTTAAGACAAGAGACCCCCCCCCCTTGGCTGGGACATACAATACACTATTTCTTCTTGTGCTCTTGTCCATGGGGAGAGCCAAAAGTCCTCTGGGGATCGTCGCTCGGCCCTGGACCAGCTTTAGAGCTGGCTGTGGACGCAAGCGTGGACCAGACAGACGTGCAGAGTACACTTGCCCTTCAGTGTCGGCGTCCCCCGTGCAACAGAACCGTATCCTGGGGGCGTCTCATTCCACAGCTGTCATTTGATGGAGAAACACTGTCCGTCTGCGCTGAAGTCACGTGACGATCCGGAGTTCAGAGTCTCTTGTTCGGAAGCTGTTCATGTCTCCGCTGTGCTGTCTGTGCCTCAGATGCTGGCAGGGGAGAGCCTGTCCACATCTGACCAGCTGATCAGACCCGGGAAGGGTTTTATGGATTCCAAACATTCCCTGGCCCATAAGCAGCCAGGCTCACCATCCCTGTTCGCTTTATGGCTGCACATGGAGACCCGGAGGGAATACCAGATTTGCCCCGAGTCACAGAACACACAGGAAAGATGCTTCTGGCTTTTTGTTCATATGCTCTTTTCGCCTGTTCATTACAGAAGCGGAACCAGTGCTCTTCACTCAAACACACGTAATGTTACCGGTATACGTCGGCAGGATGGTCTGTGTTTGTGGATCCATCCCACAGCAAGTACCTGTTTTCTGGGGATTAGAGGTGTGAGCTCTTCTGGGCCTCTCCCTGGCCCCACCACACAAAGCAGCCCATTCTGTGAATGGACAGGTTGAATGTTTACAGTTGTTACATTTTGTTAAAGAGATCCTATTTTGTTTTTAAAAAGAAATCTCACCCTTCAGAGGTGGTCAGTGTTTGTCCTCTGTGTGTGCGTGTTCATTGATGGCATTTACTGAATGTGTTCTGTCATCGTTGGGAATTCTGTGGGATACACAGAAGTATTCTAGGAGCTACTAGAAACTTCTGCTTTTATAATCTACCTCTTAGGACTTAACAGTGGCGCCAAAGGAAATGTGCTTATTTTTGGTGTAGATAATTTAGTGGGAAATTATCTGGACATGGATAGAGCTTAAGTGGTGGGTCCTATACAGAACTCTGGACAATGGAAACTGATGCTGATGCTATTTCCTTACGTTCCATATAGACACTGATTCACTTTGCCATCCACCCACCCACCCACACATCTGCCCGTCCATCCACCCATCCATCCACCCACCCATGCACCCATCTTCCATCTGCCCAGCTGCCCACCCAGCCACCCAACCAACCACCCATCCACCCACCCATTCATCCATCCATCCATCCACGCACCCACCTACCCATCGGCACACCCAACCACCCACCTACACCCACCCACCAAACCACCCATCCTCCATCTGCCCATCTGCCCGTGCACCCACCTATCCAACCATCCATGTGTCTATCCACCCACCCACCCATCCATCCAACCATCTGTCCACTCACCCATCCAGCCAGCCATCTTTCCACCCACCCATCCATCCAACCATCTGCCCACCACCCTTCCATCCACCCACAAATATCCCTTGAGGACTTCAGTAAAGGTGGCATCTAGTGGATGTTGGCGACACACAGACACGTAAGATGTGTCCCTGCCCCAAGAAGGTAGGCAGACAAAAAGCAGGGGCTACTTTCATGGAAACAACAAGGGTTCCTTCGCCCTGTGTTTTGAGTGTATGGTTCTCTGAAAGACTCCTTTGTCTCGTTTAGCACCACCTGAAAAAGCTGGAAGGCCGCCGCCTGGATTATGATTATAAAAAGAAGCGAGTAGGTAAGATACCAGATGAAGAAGTCAGACAAGCGGTAGAAAAATTTGAAGAGTCAAAGGAGTTGGCTGAAAGAAGCATGTTTAATTTTTTAGAAAATGATGTAAGTATTTAAACCAAACAGGAGACTTTAATGTGATTAAAAGCCTTGACTATATGACTAGGACCAACATGTGGAGAAGTGCTGGAGCCTTAGTTTTCAAAAGTTCTGGAATTTTCCATAGCTGTTATCTCCTGCTTCAGAAATTTGGCAAGTCCCGACTCAAACGCGGTGTGCCGCAGGCAGCCCCGGGGAGGGGGTGGTTTCGGGAACTAGACAGCAACTGGCCGTTGTACTTGAGGCCACAGCCTGGTGGGTTTGCAGGAGAAGGGAAGGCCCATGTCGTGTGGTGACGTGTGGTTTTGCCGAGACTGAGACAGGCACTCTGCGAGGTGGTTGTTTGCAGAGGAGCCGCGCTCTGATGCCGTGTCACCGCAAACGTTCAGGATGTCATAGTGTGGCCTCCATTCAGCCGCACCCGAGTGCTGGTGCTCGTGAGCTCGGCCAGCATGAGGGCCTTGACACGGGTCCCTCGTACATGTAAACTCGTCTGTCGCACTGTGATTTCCGCAGCTTTTATTCTGTGTGTCCACGGGAAGCTGGATGCATCGTACCCAAGAAGCATGGTCACCCCCACGGTCACGGGCGGCATGAAGGCTGGAGGCTTCCCTCCTTTGCCTCAAGGATGAGGCCTTCGGCGTTTGTTGCTGCCTGATGGGAAGAGTCTTCTGCCCCCTGCTTGTCCCTGTCCTAAACTTGGCCTTGACAATGCCCGGTGCCTTTTCGGCCCAGCCTGAGCTTTGGACCCTGTTTGTTGACCTTTCAAACCTGTGCAGACAAGTCGGAGGATTGATTTATCTGCAAACCCATGTTCTGCTTCCAGTAGTTCACGGAGAGGCGCATTTTCGAGTCCCTTCGAACAAAATGTATGAGCAGCTTTTGTGTGGTGGGGTGATGTGTGGAGGAGTTACGTTCAGTGTTGACAAGATGTTGATCCTGGAGAAAACAGTCTGGAAAGTTCCCCACGTCCACAAAACCGGCGTGGGGAAAAGTAGTCTCTGCTCTCTGCTGCTCCTTTTAGTAGTTTATCATAAGGTTTTTTACATCTTGTGGGAAATGGGAAGATGTGGGACCCTCGGCTCTGTTTTTCCTGCTTGTTTCTTTCCCCTTAAAAATACCAGTTTTCTCTGGAAACTGTCCCAAAGCCATTGGCAATTCTGGTTTTGTTTCGTCTCAGATTGTCATATTTGATTTTTCGAAGTGTTCAGTGCAGATTTAAACGGAGGTCGAGTCTCGTGTGTCGGGCAGGCTGACGGCCCCGCCTGCCTCTTCCACCACGGAGCGTGATGATGACGGGCTCTTGCCAAGTCCTCCGTTCAGGGCCTGCTTCGGTTTTTCTGAAGTACCCCCAAGAGACCTGTTTTCCCTTGAAGGTCAAGTGGAAGTCAGGAGTGATCCCTTCCTCAGGGAAACTCAGTCACTGGTCCCTGCACTGACAGTGACCTCCCAGCCAGCCCCACAGGGGATCTGCCGTGCGTCCCCTGAGGTTCCTGGGGTGGAGGGCACCCCCGTTCACCTCTGGGGAGCCTGGGCTGCTCCCTCAGTTCCGGGAGGGGTTCACGCCTCCCCCGACAGGTGGTGCCGGCTCGTTTCAGGGATGGCCTTATTGCCTCTGCCCTGTCCTTTCACCAAAGCCCCTGGAAGCCAGACACGCAGGTGGGAGGAGACCGGAATCCGAAGACGATTAAGGACTTTCGAGCCACCGTGGAACTCGGCTCCTTCCGTTTCTCTGCCCTCGGCTTCGCATGCTGTCTTCAGCTGCTGGACTCAGCCGGGTCCCCCTGCTTGCTGAGTGTTGTAGGCATGGCCAGAGCAGCGCTTGAGAGGTTGGTGGTGATGGCAGTGATAGTGACAGTGACGAGGGGCCATCTGCTGAGTGACTCATGATGCTGGGGGTGGCACCTGCTTTCACCGTTCCCCCTTTGTAGGCTCATAGTGGAGGACACTCACAAGGCTGCCGTCCTCCTGTTCTTGGGGCAACAGCAGTCAGACCCAGAAGGACACTCTCTTGACCTTTGCCATGTTGGCGTGTCTGGGCCATACCCAGGTGGCCTGGCAGTCCTGTGGATGAGACGTGGTCTAGAAAATCTTCTCCAGTTCAGCCCTCAGACCTGACAGGTGGATGGGGAGGTGGTCAGTGTTTGGGGTTCAACAGCAGGTGACTTGGGGGAAAGAGAGAGAACCAGGGCGTGGGGGGAGGAGGCATTCACGGAGCTCTCAGCCCTGCCCTCGCCCTTCTCTGCACCCAGGCCAGTCCCAGGGGCTCTGCAGCCCGCAGATCCCTGACTTCCTGCTCTCTCTGGGTCACCAGCTCCTGCCCAGCCTTTGCCACTCGGCCCCTTGTAGCTGTGCCTGCTGCCGTTCTTGGTGAGGAGGCCCTGGAGGGGGAGTGAAGCTTCGGGATGGCTGGGTTTTCCTCCAGGAGCTGATCCTGCCACTAAAGGTGGCCGGGGTCTAACTTCCCAGGTAAACATGGTGGGTCTGTCCAGGGGATTGGACGGTGCTTTCTGCCTGGCCTGGCACCTGCTGTGGGGACTTCCTCCAGATACAGGTGGGAGATGCTGGTACCATCATGAGCTAGAGGTTTGGGGTCAGAGCTGGTCGCCCATCTGAGGAATGGACACAGAAGCCAGACTGGAACCAAGGGGCAGCCCTTTTCACCGATGAGAACACCCAGGAATGAAGCCTCCAGGCCTCCTGGCAGCGGAGCTGGAGGGGATGCCAGGGGTCCACAGGTGTCCAGCTAGGACTTCTGCTCCTTCTGCCCTCAGCTGACGGAAGCCGCCCTAACTCAGCCCTCCAGACGCACTCAGACACGGGGCCTCCAGCTGCGCAACGCTGGCTTTGGGAGCAGAATAAGCCATCCAGTGATCAAGGAACGTTCCCTCATCTCCTCCCCAGCAGGAGTGAAGATGGGCTGGAGGAGGGAGACGAGCAGAGCGCCGCAGATGGAGCGAGGGCAGGGGCGTGTCTGTGGCCTGTGTGGCCCGGTGCTGCCCACCCATCTCTGCCTGGCACCGACGGTTCAAACCCGAGTGTCACTGTCCAGGGAGCGGCTGGTGTCTTGTCCAGCGCTCACGTCCTGTAGCCATGGCAAAGACTCTAGAACGGCTTCGCCAGATAACGCCAGAGATCCACCTCTTGCCTAGGGTTTTCCGGCTAACAGGCCGTTTGTGGGGTTACCAGGGGGTGTCTGCTCATCTGTCTTCGCATGTGTATTCTCCCAGCTGAGAGACAAATAGGCACAGCTGAACCAGGGACACGTACCGGCCCCTCGCCCAGAGGACAGAACTTTCTGGAAATCTGTGTGGGCCGCATGGGCCTGGGCCCGTGGTGGGACTCCTGTTGCCTCCTTGGCCCTGAAGTCTAGACCTTGGACCCCCCGGGGCAGTGAGGCGGGCAGAGTGGGAAGGCGATCATGGTTTGCGAGCCCACGTTCTTAAAGAACTCAAGACAGCAGCAGGACCCAGTTATTGCCCATTGGGTGCAGACACCCTGCTTGTCGGAGGCCCCCGACGCCCTCGGTCAGACAGAGCTCCCCTGCACCTGTGACGTAGAAGGAAGGAGGGCGTGGCGTGAGGGACCCGAATCTGTCACTCCAACGTTCCCGAGGAGACTGGCGTCTGTCTTCCTCTCTGAGTTTGGCAGAGTTGCGAGCGGGAGAAGCAAAGAGAAGTCTCCTCTGGCCGCACACTGGGGTCCTCGGTTGTCCTGCCCGTCAGGGCTGGATTGGAGGCCTTGGGCATCTCTTCACCTCTCACTCGAGGGGTAGCCTCTTCTTCCCGGCGCAGACGCAAGCCCGCAGGTGTTTGGGTCCTCCAGCTTTCCCGGGAGCCCCAGAGGACAGGCCTGTGGCTGAGCCCTTGGGACGTGCCTGGCTGGGACTGGCGGGGCTCCCCCTAGGAGAGGGGCCTCTGCACCCACCACAGTCCGCTCTGAGGCGGGGGAGCGGGAAATGGAGCAGGTCGGCTGCTGCCTTCACCATTTCTTGGGAACGGCGTATCCCAAGGCCTGCTAACCCCCTCCTCCTGTCTTTGCAGGGAAGCTTATCCCTCCCCCTTGACGTCACGGAAGGTAGGTCTGACTTTGGCAGGAGCCCGAGAGAGCACCTAGAAGACCCCATTCCAGGCCTGTGAGGACGGACAGCTGCCTCCCACCTGGGCATCCTCCCTCCATCCCTGGACTCCCGCAGCAAGTGGGGTTTCTGGGTTGCACATTCCCGGGTTCTTTCCATTGGTCCCGAGTGGCATTTTTCCAAAATTCATTCCATGGAACACGATAGGTCGCACGAATAACGTCTCTACAGTCAAGTGAGTTGGCAGATCCTCACGTGGACAGAACTAGGTTTTCTGATCCCAAGAGTCTTCATGTGATAACGGGAGAAATTCATCTCGAAGAGATTCCTGAGACAGGGAGCAGCGGGGAGCGTCTCAGACTTGTTCAACCGGAGGACACTTCCAACACCATCGTTATCGCTGTCATTTCAAGGGACTGGTGACACGTGGCACGGGGTCCATTAGGAGAAACTGGGCTTATGGAGAGAAGGCACCCAACGAGGAACAGACCACCTGATCTCTGATGTGGTCTTACTTCTGCTCAGCTCTTTATCCCTGGACAGTCACTTGACCTACAGGTGTCCAGCACCACGTGACCAACTTCGTGCAGGAAACCTAACTTTAGGAAGGTGAAGTGGAGAATGGAAGCCCAAGGGGCTGTGACCCAGGGCACTGAGTTAATTGCCTTGCTCTGACTTCCTCAGAAACTCTGGGTAAAGCTCTCCCCCCATTAGCAAAGACGTCTGTTTGTGCCCAGACTTCTGGCTTCTCCGGGGGGTCCAGAAGGAGTGGAGGTCTCTGATAGGACAGACAAGAGATCACTCGGACCACCACAGTTCAAATCGAAGATGCTCTCTCCGTTGGAAATGTGTCGTTTTCCATTGTGGGAGGGGACGGCTTGTCGAGTTCCAGAAGAGATGCGTTTCCTTATCCGCACACACCGGGCACGCTGCAGATTTTGGGCATCTGGGGGCAGACGCTACCTGCTGCCAACCCTGTCCTCTCTCCTCGTGCCATGTCCTTCAGGGTGTGCCTCTCCGCCCTGCTGTACTTGGCCACCTGCTTCCATAACCTGCGGAGAGCCGACCTTTCTACACGATGCAGTCCTCGGAGACATCCTTCCTTTGGGTTCAGCCCAGATCCTTTGCACTTGGTCTCCGGGTCACCTCAGTGGCCCAGATCCAATTCAAGTGTCCCTGGGGCCACAGCCCACAGTAGCACAGGGATGTCAGTGCTCTGCCTCCATCCGCAAGGGCTCAGTACCCCCAGCAGCCTCATATGCGTGTAATCAGCCGTGGGTTTGCAGCTAACGAGAGGGTCGTGGAGTAGAGAGCACCCACGGGTGGCACCCTGGAGAGACACTGAGTCTTGCTACAGGGAAGGGAGCCAGGAAGCCTGGAGTGGTGTGGGGTCTGCCGCGAAGCCCGGGTGTCCTGATATGTCTGCCTCTGCCTCCCCTCAGGGACCTCCTCCTTGGACTCTGACCTTCCTGCTTTACTCTCATAGGACCCGGGGATGATACTGGGCCACCCAGATAACCCAGGTTGTCGTCTAGTTCAAGACCTTTAACTCCCCTGCAGAGTCTCTTTTGCCACAGATTTGGGGACATGGGCTTGGGCGTCTATGGAGGCCATTTTTCAGTCCGTCATAAGCTCTTTCTGGTTCCATGACCCCCTCCCACCCCGGTACCTTCTTCATCCTCGCCCACCATTTGCCAGCACCGCGGCCTGTCTGGCCCCTCCCTCCCCCCTCCTTTAGCTTACTGGGCCGTCCGAGCCTCTTGCTTCGGGCCCCTGGCCAGGTGTGAGCCATCCTGGCGGCGAGGGCCCTTTACCCTGAGCCGGGAGCACCGTGTGCATGGTGTGAACCCTCCCACGGTGCGTGGTCCCACTTTGCTCCCGAGGTGGCCCCAGCAACGGGGCAGCGCTGGTCCCGGCTGGAAGCAGAGTTACCGCTGTCTTCGCATCCCAGGTGACCTTCCCGGAGTCAGCAGGCGGGTGGCCAGATCAAGCCGTGTGGCCCGCGCAGACACGCTCTGCCTTCCGGACGGGTGCTCGCAAGGCCTGGCTTTAGCACTGCTGTGGTTCTGCCCGTCTGGGTGTTGGTCCTGACCGGGGTCTGGGAAGCAGAGACCACCCACGCGCACCTTGCTGCTGATGGCCCAGGGACAGCTGGACGCCTCCGCTTCCTGGCCCGGGGAGGCATGTGAGCCCCTTGTGGTACCACGTGGCTTCCAGCAAGCACTTTGTGGTGTAGTACCACCTCTCCTCCAGGCTGCATTGAGCGCCTACTGTATGCAGGCCACTCGCGGCACTGCTGTTCTCTCTCAAGGGGCCTTGGGATTCCTTTCCTTCCCAAAGTCAGCCATCGACCGAAGAGTGGCATATGCCTCTCCAGGGTACAGAACTTGTTTGAGGCCCCCAGACCGGAGAGCTGGCGATCTTTCCCTCTCCGCCCCCTTCCCTCCCTGTACGTTTCCAGTTCATTTTCTCATTGCTCCTTTGAAAAGAGAAATGCCAAATGTATGTCAAAGTGGGCATTAAAATAGAAGTTGACTTTACTCAAGGCAGCGAGGTGGGGCTCAGCTTGGACCCGGCCCACCGCCCCCACCCCCTGCCCCACCGGGGAGCCCGTTTCCTGCTGCTGCAGATTCTTCTGTGGTCGCGCTGGGCCATGGCACGGGACGTGTTTCACAGGGAAAGCCAGAGAGGTGAACCTTAAGAAATCCGTAGAATTTCTGAGGGGCCTGGCTGTCTTTGTTGTGTTTATCGGGTTTGGGGAATTTAAGGCTAGGCTTGGTGCTCTTCCTGCTGCGAGCGTGGAAAAGTGAATGTAGCACAGCAGGATTTCCTGTTCGGATGCGGAGCACGGCGGGTCATCAGTGGGATGCTGTGGGTCATAAGTGCTCACTGAACCCGTGTTTCAAGTGGTGCGTGCGAAGGGAAGCGAGCATAAGGGCAGGCAAAGCACGGTCTGTAGCAGCAGATGGAAGCAGCCTGGGTCTTTGAAGGTTGGTCTCATGGGGTACGTGGGGGGGGGGGGGAGATAATCGGGGCAAGTCTGTCCTCAAGCTGCTTAGCATGTGGGAATGACGCCTAGGCTTTGGGGATGCTTTGGACGGATGAGGGGGGATTGATTTTGGTTTGTGTCCTTCTCTGGAGCTGGAGGTTATGGGGCGCTTGCTGGGGTCCATATCACCCCAGCCCAGAGGTCCTGCATCCGAGGCTTGTCGACATCAGTGTCGTGAGTCCTGCTTTTCTCCAGCAGCTGCTCAGACACGTGGGGGAAGTCAGGAAGCTCCCACAGGAGACATGTCTTCCTCAATCCACGCACCCCCCGGCCTCGCAGGGTTTCTTATACGATAGAGATTTTCTACTTTAGCTTTTCCGTCTGCTGTGATCTGGTCACACATCTCATGAATGTCTCAATTTAAGGAAATGAGAGATGCCAGAGGCTGTAGAGGTCATTCCTTTCAGCTGTTACGTTCATGGCCAGGATTTTGTGCGGACAGCAACGAGACACAGCGGGAGCTGGCAAGTCTTTGCCCTGGTGCCCACCCTGCCCCTGGTTTCCCTTCTTACGTGAGGACAACTTTATTTACGTAGCTTCCTGATCTGACTTAGAAGATGCCCATAGAGACGTTTCACGAAGGAAGGGGTTCGTTGACTCAGTGTTGGCTTCCCATGTCATTGGAAAGGCTTTATCTCCCACCCCTATGCTCAGGTCCATGAACTTCCCAGCATAAAAATCTCCCGAGAGTCAGGAAGTGAAACAGACCAGCGCCGAGGATGACACAAAGCCGGGTCCTTGGTGCTGGTCCCCGCATGCTCTCCCTGAATGTTACCCAGGCCTTGGCATAATTTTTCACTTTGCCGCAGGTAGAACAAGTCAGCCAGTTGGCCGTGTTTGTAGAGGCAGCTCTGGACTACCACAGACAGTCCACCGAGATCCTGCAGGAGTTACAGAGCAAGCTGCGGATGCGGTGAGGGCCTCCACCCCAACCAGCCTCTCCGTCTGTCCGTCCCTCTGTCCGCCTGTCCCTCCATCCACCCCTTCCCACCGCCCCATTCTGTTCTGAATGTTCTTGGCTGGCTTTCATGGTTGGGTGTGTGACAGCCCTGAAGGTAATAAGGACGTGGCTCTGGGCCATCGCCAGAGCAGACTGTCCTTTGCTGTGTCACCAAAGCCCTTTTCTGTGACCTGTGTTCAGGGCGACCAGACGGAGCTGCTCACGGAGTAGAGTCGTCCCGGCTTCATTGCCGATTTGAGAGCCGGAGCTTGGGGCGGCGATGGCCTATATTTCCTCGCCAGCGGGTGGGGATGTGGAGAAGTGTGAGATGATACAGATGATGCAGAAAGTATGTCACTATCTGGAAAGAAGATGCGTTTCTCTTCCACCAGGACAGGGAGCAGGCCAGGCTCGTAACACTGACTTGGAGACAGACTGAGTCAAAAATACCTTCTGAGTGACCAAAGAAAGATGGCTGTTGCCCTCGGGCCTTAACGATGACGTATTCTGTACTTCTCTGAAAATTAGTACTCTCACAGGTGGTAGGCACGGTAACTCCATTAATATAATGGGGTAAAAAAAAAAAAAGACCCCATTCTTGACCAGATTTGGTAACAGAATATTGTTTTACCTGGGATGATGAGAATGGGTACATTTGGAGACAGGTTTGCTTGAATTGGTGGCAGAATTCTCAGGTGTGGCCGGTCCTCTACTCTTTTTGGTGGGGGGGCGGGAAGCCTGCAGTGCTCACCCAAGCACGTTTGTGTATCTTTCTCTTTCCGCGAGCACAAGGGGAGAAAAGGCAGGTGGTGGTGGGTGCCCCGTAGAACCCTGACCCTCACAGGGGCCTCAGAGACCGTGAGAGGGACCCCCCCCCCCACCAAATACATAGCTGAAAAACTACACCGGGGACATCACACCTTTCACTTTGAGCTACTCGCGAACCAATGCGTAGAAGTTACCCCTTCCCGACCACCACCCCTCCCCCAAGTCCGTAAGCTCCCCCAGGCAGCGCAGAAACGTACACTTGGGGGTGTGGCTTTCTCCATCTGACGTCTGACTGGTCTTCATATGCGTGTTTCAGGATATCAGCTGCATCCAGTGTCCCCAGACGAGAATATAAGCCACGGCCCATCAAGAGGAGTCCCAGTGAGCTCAATGGGGTGTCCGCCGCCTCGACAGCAAAGACAACAGGTGAGACGACCGTTCTGTGCGGCTGAGTGTACTTAAGTGTACTCTGGGAGGGAGGCATGGCCAGGAGCCTCTGCTTACTGCTGCATTCCGCCTGACACCCCACACATTTTTCTTTGGCCGTTTGGTGAATCCCACCTTCCTCTCCTCTCAGGAATGCTCCTTTTCCAGCTTCCCGGTTTGGGATACTTAGGTTTCAAAAACTGGCACTTTGGTACGGACCCTGCCCCGTCTACAGACACTGTATAGACACGGTTTTAGACTTTTTCTGGTTGTCAAATACAAGGTTGCACGAGGGGTACTGTTTGCGGCTTCCTTTCTCTTGGAGTTATTTCCGTGTCGGGCCTATGGATCTGTCTCTGTCCCCCGAGTTTTGAACAGCTTCATAGCTTTCCATTATATATACCATTTCCCTATTAATGGACACCAAGGTTGTTTCCGTTACTGGCTGAAAGCAGGTACTGTGTCTGCCTCCGTGGGCCAACGGGCACGTCTTCCTTGGAGGTTAGAGTGAGCGCAAATGTCAAACGCTGCTCCGGGGGTAGGAGCGCCTGTTTCCCGGTACCCGGTCATTTGACTTCCGTTTTTGCCAAGCACTCATGGGTAAAAAAGAGTATTCGATCTTCATTTGCCTTTCTGTGATAACCAGTCAAGTTGAACCCCACCTCCCTACCCCCGTAGTTGCGTTTGCCATTTGTATTTTCTTAGGTCTGAACTGTCTGTCCGTGTAATGTATTTATTTCTCCTGTCAGTTGTTTACTTTGCTGTATTGATTCATTCGCATTCTTTACATATGGGGATAGTCATAGGTTTTTATCCCTCCCAGTTTATAGTTGTGTTTTTTTTTTTTTAAAGTTTTATTATTTAAGTGATCTCTACACCCAATGTGGGGCTTAAACTCATGACCCTGAGATCAAGAGTGCGTTGCTCTTCTAACTGAGCCTAATAGGCGCCCCTATTGTTACGATTTTAGAGTTCTTTATGTATTCTGAATATAAGTCCTTTGACGAATCTGTGGCTTGCAAATGTTTTCTTTCACTCTGTGGCTTCTTTTTATTCTCCTAACAGGGTTTTCGAAAGATCAGAGTTTTTAGTTGTGGTGTGAAGTTCAGTTTCTCATTTCTTCCTTTTAAGATCCCGCTTTTGATGTCAAGTCTGAGCTTTCGCTGTCTATCCCTGAACAGGTTCTCCTGTGCTTTTCCCCCAGAGTTGTACACATTTACATTTCAGTCCATGGCCTACTCTGAGTTAGTTTTTGTATGGGACGGAAGTTGAAGTTCACTTATTTGCCCATGGATTTCAAACTGTCTCTCCGTAACACTCCTGCCCGTGGGATTTTCTTCCAACACTGTTGTTATCTTTTGAGATTTTTTTTCAATTAAAAAATAAAAATGATGGGACTAATATATGCATATAGTTCCAGAAAAAAAGAAACAGGCTTTTTTTTTTTTTTTAAGATTTTATTTATTTGCCAGAGAGAGAGAGTACACACAAGCAGGCAGAGGCAGAGGGAGAAGCAGGCTCCCTGCCGAGCAAGGAGCACGAAGCGGGACTTGATCCCAGGATGCTGGGATCATGACCTGAGCCGAAGGCAGAGGCTTAACAAACTGAGCCACCCCGGCGTCCCTGCTACCAGGCTTTTAATGAAAAGCAGCTGTCTCCCTTTCTACCCTCTCCCCATCTTCATTTCCTGCTCTCAGAAGAACCCACTTTCAACTCTTTGTTTGGTATTTAGCTCCATTGTTCTAAATGATACGCTTTTATTGCTAGTTCTTAATTTTTTGGTTTGGGATAATATCTGTGGTTTCCTGATACGGCAGAAGAAGACTGTGCTCCCTGTCCTCAGCCTCCCATGTACTTCCCCTCCCTCCCTCCTCCTCCAAGTTACTCATAATCACTGTTTTCATCGTGGCACCATCATTTTGACAATGCACAACTCCCCACCCCACCCTGTTAGGTAAAATGTTGCCTCTACTTCTTGGTGAGGACATGGGCAGCCCCGTGAGTTACGTGGCTCCTCTTGGGTAACGTCAGTCTTCCGCTTACTTGAGTGTATGGTTGCAGGATCTTGATTTCAAGCTGGGCTCTCCCTCCTCAAGTTCTGGCCTGTTGTAGGGGAAAGATTGGTGTCAGCAAAGGGATGGTAGGTGGCTTCTCTCTTTCTCCATCCACTACTTCTGTTCTTAAAGCTCCAGGGAGCCCATTTCAAGCTCTCTTACGGGTCTTTTAAAAGTCTCCCTTGACTTGATGTGAAATAGGGAAGAACGTAAACACCACCTTCAGGCTCTCCAGAAATTTCTCTAAAAGCCCTTTCTGATCTCCATCTCCTGACCCATCTGTAGCATAGACAAGGTTGGGATTAAGAGTCGGGAAAACTGGTATCCCATCTCTTCTGATCTGGTTTGTGTGTTTGCGATTTCCACATGGCGGTCTCCTGCTGATCCTTTTTTTTTTTTTTTTTAACAATTCTGCAGCCTCAGTGGTAACTTCCATTTTTATATCCTATATCAATTATTTATGCTGTTATGAGAATAAAAATAACACTCAAGCCGTATCATGCCATGTACTACCATTGCATGCCCGTTGTCATTCAACTTTTTATAGTGGGTTACTCCAGCTTCATCCTAAGTCTTGAAGTTGGGATGTTGGTCTTTTTCCAAAGCTCTTTGGGCCGTTCTAATAGCTTTTCTATGTGAATTATGGGATTAGCTTTTCAATTTCTCTAAAATAAATCATGCTTAGATTTTGATTTGGTTGAGGTTGAATCTATAAATCAATTTAGTAGGGATTTACAGTTTAACAATATGGAGTTTCCCAGGCTTGAACACAGTCTATTTTCCACTTCAGTTTTCTTAATTTCTATTCTGCCATGCTTTGCTGTTTTAAGCAGATAAGACTTAATACAGTTTTAAATCAGTCTCCCAGGACTTTATATTTTTCATGTGACTTGAAACATCATTTTTACAAAATATCAGTTACCAATTTTTTATTGCTACTGTGTAGGCATACTGCTGATTTTTATCTGTTGGTCTTTCCTGTAGATTGTTGACTTTGCCTTTGTTGTACTTGCTTTTACATTGTCATGTTGCCAAATTCACTTACTAGTTTCAGCAGATTTTTTGTAGATCCTGTAAGTTTTTCTATAGAGAGGATCATGTCATCTACAAATAAAGACTTACTGGATGTCAAGATGCCTTTAACTATTTTTGTTTCCTTTTTACCTGCTGGAAGCTCCAGTATAATGTTGAATAGAATAGTTGGTGTGCACCTGCTAGTTTTTTCTTGATATGAGAGGGGGTAGCCTTCAGTATCTCATAATTAAGTATGATGTTAGCTGTAGGTTTTTCACAGATGCTTTTATCAGATTGAATTCTCTTCCCATCATAGTTTGCTGAGAGTTTTTATTAGGAATGAATTTCTTTGGCATCAGTGGAGATAATGTGTTTTTTGTTTTAGTTTGTGAACATGGTGAGTTATGGGAAATTAATTAAAGCAGTCTTGTATTCATGGGATAAACCCTTTGTGAGAAAGGTTGTTTTTTTTTTAAATAAACTTAATTTTAGAATAGTTTTAGATTTATAGAAAAGTTGAAGAGATAGTACACATCATTCCTATATACCCTAAACTGTTCCCCTATTATTTTTTTCCCTTATTACTAACATCTTACAAGTTTGGTACATCCAGTGACCCTGTATTGATACATTATTAATAACTAAAGTCTGTACTTCATTCAGATTTTCTAGTGTTTACCTAATGTCCTTTTTCTGTTCCAACATCTCATCCAAGACACCACCTTACATTTAGTCATGATATCTGCTTACAATCCTCTTGGCTATGACAGTTTCTGAGACTTTCTTTTGTTCTTAAGAGCTTGGCAGCTTTGGGGGTCATGGTCAGGTATTTCGTAGAACGTCCCTAGTTGAGATTTGTCGATATTTTTTTCGTGATGAGACTGGGGATATGGAATTGGGAGTATGGAATTGGAAGGCCACAGAGGCCAAGTGCCACTCTCAGGGTATCAACGTGAATCGTCACTATTGAAGTTAATTGTATCGATGCTTTTGCTGGCCACCTGGTTGAGGCAGTGCTTGTCAGCTTTCTCTGCTAAAGTTACTCTTTAAAATAAATGTTTCCCTGTGCAAAAGTTTTTAACTGCAAATCAAATTACCCTGTAGATACTAGGCTGTTGAGGTTATCTGTTTCTTCCTGAGTGAGCTTTGGTAGTTTGTGTCTTTCATGGCCTTTGTCCATATCACCTAAGTTGCCAGATTCACTGCATAAAGTCTTTTATATATTCCCTTATTTTCCTTGTGAGAGATAGAGACTTTGTAGTGATGCCACTGTTCTCGTTTCTGATAGAAAATTTGTGTCTTCTTTCTACCTCTGGATGCATGTCTCACTGTCTTCTCAAAGAACCAGTTTTCTGTTTCATTGGTTCTCTGTCACTTGCTGTTTTCTGGCTCATTGCATTTCACTTTGATCTTTATTATTTCCTTCCTTCTTTCGATTTTGCTTGCTCCTCCTCATCACATTTCTTAAGGTAGATGCTGAGGTCACTGAGTCCTTTTGTCCACCCCAGACTGTATGTTGAGTGCTGGTTTTTCCCTCAAAGCACTGCTTTAGCAGCGTCCCATAGATCTTGGTATGTTGTCTTCATTTTAATCCTCTTCAGAATACTTTCTAGTTTCATGTTTGATATCCTCTTGAATCCATGGTTTATTTTGAGGTATGTTATTTAGTTTCCATATATTTGGGGGATTTTCCATATCTTTCGGTTTAGATTTCCGATTAATTCCATTTTTCTTAGATAACAGACTCTGTATGGCTTGTACCCTTTAAAATTTTTTGAAACTTCCTTTTGATGGCCCATCATTTACATCTTTGTAAATGTTCTTCCCTTGAAATGCGTGTGTGTTCTGTTCTTGTTGGGCGAAGGGTTCTGTAAATGCCAGTTTGGTCAAATTGTTTGATAACGTAGTTCAAATCACTTGTACCTCGTGGCTATTTTGTCTAGTCTTTTCTATTAATTTTTAGGCAGAGGGTGTTGAGGTCTCTGACTGTAACTGTGGAGTTGTCTCTCCATCCTGGCAAGTCTATCGGAATTATGGGAAGATCAGTTTACCCCCTCCCCTCCCTTTGTTCTCACTGACCCTTTAAATCTGATTACTCATACTATTTTTAGTGATGGGAAATCTTTTTTTTTTTCCCAAAGATTATTTATTTATTTATTTATCTGACAGAGATCACAAGTAGGTAGAGAGGCAGGCAGAGGGGGTGGGGGAAGAAGGCTCCCTGCTGAGCAGAGAGCCCGATGTGGGGCTCGATCCCAGGATGCTGGGATCATGACCTGAGCTGAAGGCAGAGGCTTTAACCTACTGAGCCACCCAGGTGCCCCGGGAAATCATTTTTTAATGCTTTAAGTACCCTGTTCAATTCTCTCTGATTTTTTCTTTTTAAAATCCTATTAGATGTTGAAACTTTGTCTTTTTCTCTTTGGCTCATCTTTTCCTTCATGCTCTCTAGATCTCTGTTCTTTTTACTTTGTCCTCTGAGAAAATTTCACCTTGTGTATTTTTTTCCTTGTACCCATTCATTTATTTAGCCCATCAGTTGAATTTCTTTTTCCAACCGAATGAACTTAAAATAACACAAATTTATTGTCTGTCTTACAGTTCTGGAGGTTAGAAGTCCTAAAACCAAGGTGTTGGTGTTACTTTGGGAGGCTCTGGGGAAGAAGCTATTATCTTGTCTCTTCTAGAGGCTTCTAGAAAGCTGCCTTCTCTTCTCTTCCGTTCTCTTCTAGAACCTTCTAGAGGCTGCCTGCATTCTGTGGCTTGTGGCCCCTCATTCCATGTTCAAAGCCAATGGTGGACCATCTTCCAAGCTGTCTGACTTGTGTTTGCATTATCATAACACTTTCTCTGACTCTCACCCTCCTGGCTTCCTCTTCTAAGATCCCTTGTGATTACTGCTGATAAAATTGGGCCTGCCCACATCATTCAGTTCTCATTCCATCTCAAGGTCTGTAATTTAATCACATCTGCAGGTCCCCTTCTGCCACATAAGGAAGGAATCCATAGGTTCTAGGATGTGGGTGGGGGGTGGGGAGATGGTTATTACTCTGCTTATCACACAATTATTTAGTTTTTTAGTCAAATTTTTTAGTTTTAACATGTAATTTATTAAGTCATTAGATTCCTCACATCCCTGTAAGGGACTAAGGGATGCTCTGATGAGAGAGGTGCATTGGTTTCTGGTTTTCTGGGTGTTTGCGTCCTCACTGCCCCAACTTTCTAGTTCAGGTCCCTGCCCTCGTGACTCCTTCCTGGAGGCGGATGCCTGGGCTCCCCGGTGCTTGGTGTGGACCTGGGGTGGGAGGACTCACCTGGCCGCTCTGTTCCCAGAATGCCGGCCAGTCATCCAGCTTGCAGCTCGCACCAGCTCTGGGCTTTGGGCGTCCTCAGGGCCTGCTTCTGGAGCATCCCTAGTCGAGAACCACTCTGGGCTTCATATCTTCCATCTGCCGCATCCTCTTTTCTGCACATTCTTCACGATTTCTGGTCCTCCAGCCGTGTTCTGTCTTGTTTGCCAGCATCCGCTGGAAATTTTAAAAATACCTGTTTTACAACGGATGGAGATTGGAGGGTGGGCTGCCATCTCGTACTCAGCCCGTGGTGTCAGCACCAGCCTCCCTCAGGTCATTCAGCACGTGTGTTCCCCTGGACGCGTCTCCCTGCTGTTTGTCGTCCCAGGGGGCTTTGGGCGCCCAGGGGCCACAGCATAAAGAACCTTGAATTATATCATAAGATGATTTTTTTTTTTCTCAATTCTTTTTTCATCATTCTGAATTCAAGGAGAGAAAGCCACAGTGTTTACTTAGATGGGAATGTTTTTAATGTCAGGTTTTAGCAGAGAAAATAGGCTTCGGCCTGAAAGCCTTTTGCAGGCAGGAGTACCCAGCTTGAATTGAACAAAATTGTCTGTTTTGGGGCGCCTGCGTGGCTCCGTCTCTTAAGCGTCTGGACTTTTGATTTCGGCTCAGGTAGTGATCACAGGGTGGACGGATGGAGTCCTGCATCAGGCACCACACTGGGGTCAGAGTTGGCCTGAGGAGTCTGTCTCTCTCCTTCTGCCCCTCTCCTGCTCGCGCTCCCTTTCACGCTCTCTCTCTTCAAGAAAAGTTTTGTATTTTCCATCATAATTAGTCTCCTGGTTACATTCTCTATGGTACGTGGCACAAGTTTTCATTTTACATCTTTGATATGATATTCCATTTAAAGTTACTTGTTCTCTCTCAAAAAAAAAATCTTTAAAGTTATTTGAATAAAGTTGATTTTATTAAAAATATTAAAAATTTAATATTTTATTAAAATATTGTCAAGGGCACACCCAGGTATAGTACTCTGCAGAGTTCTTTTGTATTGTATTAGGATAATTCCAGTGTCTTTTTTTTTTTTTTAAAGACCCCAAAGTGCAATCAGAACAAGATAGGGTTTTCTCCCTCATGCAGTGGTCCACGTGGGTGCTGCTTCCAGCGTCCATGGAGTCACTCAGTCCTGGGCGATGGCAGCTCTGCCAGCTTCCATGTTGTCCTAGCTGTCACCATGCCAGCCAGAGGAAAGGGGAGAAAGAACAACAGTCTAGGTTAGACATTTCCTCTTATGCCAGTGAGACATAAGTGCCCCTCTCACAAGCCAGGGATGAGACCAGAATCAGAGGACCGTGGGTGGTGGCTGAGTTGGGGTCTGCCGTCTCTAGCTGGGCGGCCACACCAAGGCCAATGGGAAGGGCACAGCCAGGTGCCAGTGCATAGAGATGGAGTGGCAGGGACCCCTGGCTGTGGCAGAGGCTTCTTGGTTAGACCCTGGCTCTGCTCTCTGGAAGGTGCAGGAGACCTCCCTGGGCCTGTGTCCCCTGGGTCCCTAGATTTTCCTGCTCAAGAGTCCTTCATATCTTCCATGTCCTCACTTCACGTTGGAAGAAGTAGGCTTTGGAAAGCTACCCCTGGGGAAGTTGTGCTTCCTGTTGCCTGGGGACCTTGAGGGTCCATCAAGGCTGAAGGGAGGCAGGTGTGTTCTCAGGTGAGGCCTCTGCTTCCTTTCACACCTGGCGCCTTCAGAAACCTGGTGGGCTTCCAATCTCCAGCTCCTGGGCTGGTAACCACACCTGAGGTCACGTCCTTAGACGGAGCTCTTAAGGCCTTCTTTCTTGCTCTTCTTGTCTACACTTCCTTACCTTGTAGAGGCTGCCTTGAGGCCATCTCAGTCGTAGGTGAGTGGGGATGGGGAGGCAATGGCTTTCATTTCATCTTTGCTGCAGAGCTCCATCTTTCAGTTGGTGTAGAGAGTCTCGGAATAATCTGGAACAACAGCCTGCTTGTCTTCTGTTCTTTGGGACAGAGAAGTAGTTAGGTTTTCTCGAGGCGCTGGGACCCCCTCCTCTCTTTCTCTCTTCCCTTGTATCTTTGCTTACAAACCAGGCAGTTCTTGTCTTTCTTCTGATAATTCGCTGGAGGCACCAAGTTGCAGCTCGTGCACACTAACGTTTTGTTCTATCCAGCTTTTTCTTTCGAGCTACTGGTATGTGATACGCTTTCAAAGTTACCATAGGCCACAGTTTCACCAGATGTTCTGCCACGCCCTAACGAGGGTCAGCGACCTTCACGCCTGTTATACCTGCTTCTTCTCATCACTGCCCGCCCACCGACGCCGCACCCCACGCTTGATGGTGAGGACACCCTTCTGCTGGCACTAGGTTGTGTCAGGTAGTAGTTACTGCTCCACAGAGACTCTGAAAAACTGGTTCAGAAGGTGGAGATCAAGGCTGGGAGCCCAGGCTAGAGATTTCTCTTTTGGAAATGGGCCCCAATTGGCTCACCTCACTTCCGCTCCCAGCCTGGCGAGAGCATCGTCCGATGGCGACACCTCGCTGCAAAGGGTGGGGAGTGGGGAGGGAAGCCAGAAAGCCACGTCCTAGCCGGGTCCATATTCCTGGGGAAGAAAGCGAGCGTGGGTTTTGGTGGTTAGCTTGTGGCTTCTGCCGCAGACACATACTACACCTTTGTTGAGGAAGCAAACATCTGTTCTCTCTCCCTGACCTCTCTGTGGGGTCCCACGTAACTCTTTTCCGTTAGAGTGTGGCGCCGCGCCTGTGCCCAGCTGCTGGTGGGGATGCATAGTAAGGTAACTTAAGAGTTGGCAGATGTCTTGTGTCAGGGGTCAAGTGGAAAATCCTTCACGCTTCGTGGGCTCTATGGCCTCTCTTGTAGCCCTGTAACTCGGTCAGAAGCGGCCGTAGACAATCCGAAAATGAATGCGCACGGCTGTGTCCCATTAAAACATTATTTGGCCTGAGGACCGGAGTTTGCCGGGCCCTGGGGTGACTCACTGGGAAATCCACTGAGCAGTGTCCATCAAAATTAATGAAAATGTTTATGCTTTCTCAGTGGCTTCATTCCTGGAAATGTATTCTAAGGAAATAATTTAAGCAGTAGCCTACCCGTCCTTCTGTTACAGCGCTGTCTAGAGATGTGACAAGCCAGATGTGAAAATAACACGATGACGGGTGTTTGTTTATATGTATTTGTCAGTAGTAGGATACCGCTTAAGGAGATATGGAACATCAAATGGGACCTTATGCAGCCATCCAAATGCATTAGAACGGATGTTATGTCGAAACGTGAAAACGTTCATGGTACGATGGTTGGGTGGATAGTTAGTGCAGTGTGATGGTTGGGTGGATAGTTAGTGCAGTGTGATGACAGTTTTGCAGATCAGCATCTCTGTGTAGACCAAGTTAAAGGGTAGCAACTTATGGGCAGTATTTTCCTGTTTTCAAGATAGTCTTTAATATTTGAATAAAAAGTATATTTAATAATGGGACAGTTGATGGCCCTTGAGAAAAGGTATACTTCCTTCTTTAATGAAATTGTGCATTATGTTTTATTGCCTGTTTTCCCTGGCCGCTGGGAAGCTCCGTGCCAGATGCCAGGGACTGTTGACAGGACCGCAGCTGCCTCACGGTCCCCTCCCCTTCCACCAGGGCGGCTGTGTGTCCTCATTAGCTTGGGACAGGCCCAAGTCAACTGTCCCAAGACAGTCCTGTGTCTGTCACTTTAGTTCAGTTTTTAGTATTGCCCCCAGCCCTGACTTTTACTCTCGGAAGTTCTCTTGTTTGGATGAAAATCTGTTGTTTCCCTAGTGTTTGTGGCTTTGCTTTTCAACTTCTGGCACAGAAACACTCTATTCTGAATATGTGTATTATTGTAAGCCACTTCAGGATTTCTGTTTGGAAAGAAGCTGGATAGAAAAACTAAGTAAAAACTTTGAAAATGCGTCCAACTCCAGGCTGCCCGTCAGCCGCCCTCCCCACACTCTGAGTAGAGCCCAGCTAGCAGACCCCAGCACCGAGGGTCCAGCTCCCAGCTCCCTTGCTCTCTTCTGCTATCCGGGAAAACTCAGCTCTCCTGTGAAAAGAGGGTGTCCTCATCTACCTGTAGCGATACTAACTTTGACCTCTCAGACTCGCAGTTTAACTGAAGTGTCACTTAAGGGCATAGGGACATAGCATGCCGTCTTTTTCAGTGCCAGAAATATGGCAGGTATATATTATACCCCGTTTCATGGCCATAACACACACACACACATACACACACGCCATTTCATGGCCATAACAATATTGCAAGGAAGTGGTAACAGTAGAAAATAAAACAGAAACAAATAATAATGTAACAATATAGCTGTTACACTTACCGAGTACTTAATATGGGTCAGCTAATGTACTGAAGACATCCTTCACATTTCTCATGCAGTTATTGTGCCCATTTTACAGACCAGTACGTGGAGGCCCAGGGAGGTTAGTTGAGATTTTCTCAAGGCCACAGAGACAATAAGTAGCAGAGCCGGACCCTTCATTTTCTAGATCTTTCACTTTATATCCTTAAGAAGGAATACTGGGGAATATTTAAAATGTATAAGAGCATTGGGAATGATTTAGTTCCAAGCTCCTCGATCACGGGAAATCCATGGCCAGCGAGCGGTTGCAAAGGGAGCCTGTTGTATGCATCTGACTTGGACAAAGGAAATGCTGATAGGACAGTGAGTTCCTTGGCTTTCTTTTCCAGACTGTGCATGTCAGTGCTTTTGTACCCTCCTCCTTGGCCAGTAGCTAGGGCCCCGGGGCAGATTAAGTTGTTAGAAGAGCAATGGTCAGCCAGAGATCACAGATGTGCAAAAGATGTCTTTTCAGAAGGCTCAGCGTCCCAAGGGCGGGCTCTCCACTGCTGCCCTTCCCAGGCTGCCTCTCTGAAATTGCCCTTGGCAGTGGCTTTGGCCCCCGACTCCAGTATCGGGCTTCGGTGATTTGTGGGTGGAATTTGCGAGTGTAAAGGGGTCCTGTACTGTTTGTTTCTGGGGCAGGGTTTCAAAAGAAAATGGCATTTTATAGCCCGTATTAATGGGAAATTACTTTCCATTAGGATCCTGAATGATTTGCACATAGTGTTTATAAAGCGAAGGAAAAATGTCAAGCATTTCACTAACAATTTAAAGCAAAGCTCCCAGAACTGTGCCAGGAACGCATTCCAAGAACATTTTCTTCATCATTTCTTTCTAAAGGAACAGAGAAGAGGGAGATGAAAGGACACAGGTCAGTTAGGCAGACTCCATCGTGGGACCGAGATGGACTCTTTGATAGCACATTTCTCGCTGCCTGAGAGAATGAGTAAAGTGAGCCTGGAGCAGGGGAGGGGGCGGGGGGTGCGGGTCACCTCTCGAGATGATGGATTGCAGGCAGAACCGAGTTCAGCCCTGGCTCGGAGGAGGCCCAGCCCGTCCAAGCCCGTGTGCGTGGGGTCACAACGCCTCATCAGCGTGTGCTGCCCCTGTGTCCCCAGAGAGACAGCGGGGCCAAGAAAAGCCCCCGGGCTGAAACGTGCGCCTGCCTTGTTCCCATAAAACCCTCGGTTTTGAAGAAAACAGGCTGGGAGTTTGTAGCCTAGGCTTGCGTGTTATCGGGGCCCCTTGTCACTTACGGAGTTAGAAAAAGAATACTTTGCATTTCTTATCAACTCCTTTATTTATGAGTGTTTTTTCCCTTTCCCCCATTTAAGTTCTTAAAGAGGGTGTCACTTTCTATACTTCCAACTTCGGGTTCATACGCTCCAGCTTGGGGTTGACTTTGAAAACAAGGAAGGCCGAGGGTAGGGAACACGTGTGGGTTCCAAGTGCACGCTACAGGCGTTGCAGAGTGAGGCGAAATAAATCTCTCAAATGGCTTCTGTGAAGACATTCTCACTCCCTCCAGGTATAAAAGAGACTTTTATATAAAGTTCTTGACACTGCTAAGGGGGCTTGGAAGTAACATCTGGAGTCTGAGTCGTTCCCCTCATCGGAGCAAAAATCTCTGGGATTACATTAGAAAATAAACATTTATTCCAAAGTCAAGTGTGAAGTTCGCAACTTGAAGAAGACAAGCACTTTCCAAAGAGAAATATATGCTTTTTATTTTTTTTTAACTTAAATTTCCGAAGAGGAAATGAAAATGTTCACTCTCAGCGACCGTGGTGATCGCTCAGTGGGCAGGTTGTTTCTTGCTTTTTCTTCTTTCCTTCCCACAGTTTTCTTATTTGTTTTTCGGTCACCAACCCTCCCCTTCCCTCTCCCCCCCCCATAAGCATTTCTGTATATTATCAGTGGCGGGTGGGTCAGAGCTATTGACAGGAGAGTAGTAAACAAGGCCTGTAGTGCAGTTCAGAATCTGGCACTCATTTGCTGTGTGACTTTGGGGGAGTTTCTTAAGCTTTCTGGGCAGATTTGAACTTGTCCCTGAATGAAGTGATTGGATTGAACACATTGTAGGTTTCCTCCCCTCTCAATGCTGTGGCTGCTGTAGTTCTAGTTCATGAGTATTTAGCTTTCCTAAAAACGTGAGAAGTGCACAGATTGACCATTTTATGGGTTCTCTGTTTAAAAAAAATATTTCTTTAAATTGATGGAATGTGAACTGTGATTCTTACTGTTGATCAGCAGCCACTGACTCAGGAAGGGGGAAGAGTCCTTCTCTTACTTTTCATCCCAAGGAAGCTTTAGAGAGGAAGGCTTTCTCACAGCAAGGAATGGTTTCCTGAAATTCTTCTAAAGAGTCTGTAAAAAGAGTTTTCAGAAAGCTGTAAGGTGTGACTTCTGATTTAGTGGTGGGAATTTTACTGCTACTTGGCTGAAATGACGGCATGATTTTATTATCTCAGGTGCTGCCTATTTAAACATTTTGATATTCTGTGGTGATGAAGCATTCGGTCTCTAAGCTAAAACTTGAAATGCCCTCATCTAAAGATTAACATAGATACTCATATTTTTTAAAAAGAGTGTAGAAGTCGATGTTTCCTGGGGTAACACAGAGGGCAGCTATAAGGCACGGTCCCATAGGACTTTACGTTTGAGTCCATGAGAATGACCCCCCTGGAGTTGTCCTGTGGGTGTGGCCCCAGCTGCAAACCCCAGTGCCAGATTATGGGGATGAGAGACGCAGGGCAAGTGTAAGAAACCTGGCACCAGGTGGCTGACACCGGACCTCCATGACAGGTGCACAGTAGGGGAGAGGTGAGTCTGTAGCCAGGTATGGAATACTAGTCCTGTCCAAACCGGGGTGCTGACTGCCAAGAGCAGCTGTTTGTTGCCTCGGAATACGGGCCCAGAAGAGGCGGCCTTTCTGATTTTTCAAGAGAAGCCAGAAATCATACATTTGCTTACATGCAGTCTCCTGATTTTTAAGTATTGATACCTTAGCCACACTGTACAGAGCAGGGAGCAGGCCAAACAGAACCCATCTGTGAGCTTGAACTCCACACTGGGGGCCAGGAAGTCGCCTCTGATTAAGGCCACCGTGTCTCATCTCCTCTCCCTTCACCCGGAGCCGAGAAGGCAGCCCACAAACATGGGACCTGGTGGTCCCAGGAAGCTTTTGAGATAATGTCTCGGGACTCTCAAGGCTATGCGAGGGGGAGGGCAAAAAACTCCCTGCGCACACCCACCTCGTGCATCCGGTGTAAGCTGTAGAGGGTTGGAATTATGGTGAAAACAAGTCACACCTGCTTGTTTAATAGATTACAGTGTAATCAGTAAGCTTGAGTCCCCCGACAAGAGATTTCCACAAGTCACATCTCCTGTGGGTGCATATAGTGTTCTTATTTCTAGAAAGAGAGTTCGTAGACTTTCACTAGACTTTTCTTAGTAACTTACTACCTGTCTTAGGGAGCTTGGGCGGCTCTAACGAAATACCACAGACCAGGGGGCTCGAACAATTATTTTTCCCAGTGCTGGGGCTGAGAGCTCCAAGATCGAGGTGCCACCAGATTCCACTTTTGGTGAGGGTCCGCTTCCTGGTTTACGGGTGGCTGTCTTCTCGTTGTGTCCCGACACAGCAGCATTGTCCCATTCACGAGGGCACACCCTCATGGCCTGATCGCCTCCCCAAAGCCCCGCATACCACTGCCCTGGGGATTAGGGCTCCAGCGTAGGAATTCGGAGGGGATGCAGACATTTAATCTATAGCATTAACCACAGATTAAGGCATAAAATTTGCAGCTAAGAAAATCTGGGCCCAGGGGTGACCTCATCCAGAGCTAGAAACCAGGGATCTGCCGTTCCCATGCAGTTTATTAGCAGTGGACAAAAATAGCATGTCAGAGGCGGCAGACAAAATGGTTTTTGGGGTGTTTATTACAATTCTGCACCAGCGCTGTGTCTGGGTCAGCTGCAGGGAAAGTGCTTAACTTCCAAATAATTTTTCTGCAAGGGCTTGAGATTTTAGATTGGGAAAAGAAAAATTTCAATTTGAACCAAACCTCATAGGTTGAGGGGGGTGCCTGGCCGGGAGGGAGTAAGCGCTCACTGGGTGTTGGAGAGGAGTCAGAACTGGACTCCAGTTTGAATTTGAATCCGGTCTGTGCCCCTGCGGGTTAAAAGGCGAACTACCCCATTGTCCAATGGTGCAGGCAAAGCCAGCTCTCAGCGTCACCTTGGTGCGCAGCCAAAGCCTCCAGAGGGAGGCTCGTGTCCGTTCCCGGTTGGGGGTAACTCCACCCGTGAACAGGAAACTTGTTCTCTGCAGCCCCACGGGTAGCATTGGTGGTAAGGAAACACCCCCCCCGCCCCCGAACTTCCAGATTTCCGCCCAGGAAGTAGGCAGAACGGGAGCCTACCTGGCCCAGACAGGTGTTACCTGCTGGCCTCAGTATTAGATGGGCTGTGAGGTCACAGGGAGGTCCAGATCCTGGCTCTTGGTTACTCCTGCTGGGTCTCAAGCTCATGCTCGAGAGAGCAGATATTACCACCGTGACTGCACGGGGTTATCCTAAGATCATGTCGATCGGAGGTGCTGGGCAGGGTGCTTGCCACGGAGCAAGAGCCTGCCCCCGCTGTGGCTGTTTGTGTGACCTAACTGGTTATCTGATTTCTTAGCCTACAGCAGACTGGAAGCAGCAGATTAGAAAGGCCGAGGGACGGCTTCGGGAAGGTCCACTGACGGCAGGAAAGTGACAGGTCACAGCCCGGCGACAAGGGAGGAAAGAGAAAGACTTAAAAAAAAAAAAACCAACCAAACAAAAAAACAAAGCAGGAACAAAAAGTCAAAAGGCACAGCAGTCTGGGGCATTTACTAAAAGACAAAGAGCTGTCTTCAGGTCAGTAGCTTCTGGTAGACGCCAGACCTTGTTCCGTGATGGGCACACACGTCGACAACCGTCGTATAACTCTCGTCTCTCTCTGCCCCCTTTCCCTTCCAAAAAATAGGACTAGGGGATCGAGGGGGCATCACAGCTTACCTTTTCAGTGGGGACACCTTGCTCCAGGTGCGTCTAGGGAATGAAGTCCCCAGAGGCAGCACTAGCAGACAAGAGCAAGTGGGGGGCTCCTGCGAGGGTCTGGAAGGGACCCAAGTTTAAGTCCAGCAAAGAATGGCAGGATTTTTGTGCTACGGAGAGAAGCATGCCCCCTGCCGCGGGGACCTCTCCCTGCCTCTCCCCCTCCACCACAGTCAGTGCCAGGAGCAGAAGTCCAGCCCTGGAGAACTGGCCCCCAGATCCTGGCATGTAGCAAAGGGGCAAGGGGAGCACAGGAGCAGACCAGGCTGCAGAAACCCAGGGCTATCAGATGCCACGTTCACTCTGGTGGCTACCGTGCCACCTAGAGTCAACTCCTGTGTTTGTTTTGTTTTTTTTGTTTTTGTTTTCTCACGGAAGCCTGAGCTGCCCACTCAGAAGCAGGCGCTCAGGCAGAGGAAAGCAGGACTGGGAATAAGTAGGCAAAGGACATCTCTGGAGCATGTGGGACCTGGTAGACCTTTGAGGGCCAGGGAGGGCTGTAGGAGAGAACGCTCCCAAAGAATGTTCCAGGGCCTGGGAGCTCCCCGGAGCAGGCCAGGCTCCGAAGCCCAACTGATAGACCCCGCCCCCTGCCCTCACGCCCACCCCTGGCCTGGGGTTGGTTCAGAAGCTGAGTGGGGATAATCTCACAGGCCAGTGATTTTCAGGCCAAGAGCAGACTCTGGACCCAGATGGAGGCCACGTCTCAGCACCACTGCTGAGTTCCTTTGAACTTGTGAATGCCTTCATTCCTCCATCCACCAAACTGCGGGGAGTCATGGTACCAGAGTAAAGCCACGGATGTCAGGGAGCCACTTAGAATATTGTCCTGGCACTGAGGGTTATGATGTCATCCCCGTTGCTGGTGGGACCATGGGACCACGAGCAGAAGGAGAGCGCTGGGCATCTCCGTGTGAGTGAGGGGCCCTCTGCACCTGGGACTTGGGGACACAGAAGGGAGGATGGGGAAGGGCACTCCCCAGAACTTTAGTGTTGTTAAAACGATAAGAGGGGACCCAGTATTGTTAGGTACCAGGCCATAGTATTGCCAAGAGGGCAGGGAACATACTTTAGGGAAACACGAGTTCCCTGCCTCTTGTGCATTCGCAACGCAGTACGCACTCACCGCACACCTGGCCCCCTTGAAACTCCTGTGTTACGGTCTCCTTTTTCTCTTTTTTCTCCTAATGGTGTGGATCAGGACTTGAATAATAAATATTTAACAGGGACCCTCCTTTTTCCCTGTTAAAATAATCTTTGTTGTGGTGCTTTCACAAGGAAGACTGTTTTTCCCACCTCTGCTCTCATGTTACGTTAAGCCAGGGCTCGGGAGTAAGAGAAAATAAACACGGGCCCCTTGGCCAGGGCAGGCAGGCGGAGGCAGCATCTGTGGGGTGGCCCGGACTGGGGCTGGGGGCGTCAGCCACCTGCCGGACAGCATGGGCCACTCCTCAGCCAGCAAGGTGTGCCCAAGCTCAAGGAGCAGTGGCTGCGATGCCCCAGGGGACAGAAGGAACGAGGTGTCCCCAGAGTCGGTACACTGGATAGAACCCACCTTTCCTTATGGGAAGGTTTCTGCAGAGGTGCTGGCTTCTGATGGTGGGAAGCTGGGGGTCCCATGCAGGTGTTCGTGTCTGGTCTGGCAAGGAAGACCCCGCCCCCATTCTGCCCGGCCCCGTGGGCTCCATCCCATGCTGACTCCGACCCCTCTTTGGTGGAGAGGGCAACTTCCTACATTATCACTTCGGTGGGCAGAAGCTTGACTTCTCTTAAGTGAACTGAGCTTGCTTATGCGTCTCCATTTAGAGCAGTGGGGGAAACAAGTTAATCTTTTTTCCATTTCTACTGTTGGCCAAAAAAAAGAAAAAAAATTAATCTTTTTTCCATCTCTTCTAATGGTGGAAAAAACCATAATCTTGCCATTTTAAGGTAACCCAGTCTCTTCCAGTAGAAAGTACAGTAGCCGTTTATCACTTGGTCAGTTCAGGACTTAAACCCCGTCTATTCCGTCGAGACTCCTTGTCAGGGCAGCTCGTCTTTCTCGCAGACCCCCTCCTCCGCACACCGCTCCCCCAGGATGTTGCCCGGAGGCCAGGGGACGTTGCACGGACGTCACGGTGGCAGGCAGGGGGCTGGTCTGGGGCTGAGCTGCTCGCACCGCTGGGATCATTTGTCACTCCGGGCCCAGCTCCGTGGGCCAGGGCCCTGCTCTGGCTTGTGGGGGCTCAGCATCCTGCCCGCCCCAGGCCATCTTTGGTCCAGCTGTCCCCTTCCCCACAGCACCTCCTCACTTCCGGAGGGCACTTGAGATGTGTTCCAAGGCCATGGGGAGCCAGGGGTGGCTCCCTCAGGCCCCTGCCTGTGTAATTACACCTCCCCACCAGGCTGGCTGGGAGCACTTGGAGGATGTGCCTCCTCCCAGAGTTCCAGTGGGAAGTGGAGCCCAAGACCCCCCCAACCCCACCCTGGGTAGACTCAGGGGAGCATTTCAGTCTTCTTGCCCACCCTCTTCTCTCTCCAGCCCCTTCTCCGCCTCTAGAAAGAGCTCGTAGGTCTTCTCTAGTGGCAGGAAATAGCCCTTCCTTCTCCATGGCTTGTAATCAAATCTCCATGCTCTGGGTTCTTCACATCCTGGTTCCTTGGACTCCAGAAGTCAGTCTGTCTGTCTGTCTGTCTGTCTCTCTGCCTCTTAAATCTCATAAAAGCCCACCTGGCTCTGGTCTGGGCATGAAAGCCTGTAAACCTCGGCTTTCACACCAGTTTGTGGCTGAAATGGCATGATTTGGGAACCTAGAAGTTGCAACATTGACTGTGTTGTGCATGTGCAGGCTCTCCTCTCTCCCTAAAGTAAGGGAGGCTGCAGTCCTTGGGCTGAAGGCCCCCAACAGTGGAAATGACCCAGCTCGACAAAGGCACTGGGTGATATTCCAGAATATCGTCCTACTGCTGCTGTAGGCCAGGACAGCCAACCCCAGCTCCGGTGGCACTGCATGCAGTGCTGGGGGCTGTGCAGACATGGCCGGAGAGCCAGGTGCTCACGCCTTGCCTGAGTCAGGGAACTGTGGCCTGCCTCATGACGCCAGCACACCGCCTCTCAGGAGAGACGCCATATTTGGGGCTCACTTGCTGATGGAGTGTGATATGAGCGCTGGTCGTTTTCCAGCTCTTAGAAAACCCAAGTGGGCAGCGTGGCAATGGTCCCTTGCCTAGAATAAATGAAGTGAGGAGTGAGTGATGTGTCTTTTCCCTGATTTGTTCAGTGTGTGTGCCAGCCGTGCACACGCAGGCGCATGCCGCTGGCTGGTGGGCAGGGTGAGTGTGTGCCTGCCATTCAGCATTGATTTTAGTCACTGCAGGTAGCTTGCAGAGTCAACGGGAGGAAAAAATGTTATGTTGTTACACCCTTGATCAGTGTGATAACCCATAAAATGTCTTGGCGACCCTTAGCGGTGTCACAGATCATGTAGGAGGTGACATCAGGGTAGACCCAGGCTGGGAGCCCTGGTGTCTGGTTCTGGCTTTGCCATTAGCCCTGGGGGCCAGGCTGTTGTGACCTCTTGGAGGTATCACTGTGTCTTCTTCAAAAAGAGAGCGGTCCATGGACGGCCACCAGATACCCTTCTAGCACCGACATTTCACGTTCAAGGAAATCTTGATGATTTCTAAGATCATCCAAAATGACCGTGTGGTTTGGCACCTGACTCCATCTCCCTCTTCAGTGCGCTGGGAGGGCAAGACATGCTATAAGGCTAGTAATCACTTCGATAGACCACATTACAACTGGTATTCATTAATAGAGTTGACTTCAACTCAACAGTCCAAGTTGGCGTGGATTTTCAGTGCCCCAGCTCACCTGGCTAGGCATTGCCTTTCCAAAGGAAAATGCAGGCTAAACTCAGTTTCCAGTGCTCTGAAGCGATGGAACGTCATTCTGTTCAAATGCAAGATAACGAACTGGACCTCGTGTTGAAGTCCTTCCATGGCCACCATTAGGACAAAAGGAATATAGGAAGTTGGGATGGGACGGAGGCATGTCCTGGAAGGAGCCATCCAAGTGCTAGAAACATCGCCTGCCTTCTAGAGACTACAGTGCACGTGGATTCAGGTTCTGAAAGGCTCCTCTCCCTGTAAGTCACCACACAGGAAGGAGCGTCCTCCCTGGAGAGGGAGAAGTGGGTCACCTCCCCTTTCCCTACCGGCTGAAACTCCTCTACACTCCCAAGCTCTGGTTGAAGAAAGTGACCGAAGGGAAGGCCGTTAGGCGGGTGATTTGCAACCTCCCTTGGACCCTGGAGACACCTGAGAAATTTTAAAAATCCTGAGGCCCTGGTCCCAGGGTCAGAGCTTCATGATTTCACTGGCCTAGGGTTCCGCTGACGAAGAACTTATTAGTCAGCCGCCATGTTGAGAGCCACTATGACAGGAAGACAAGGGGTCATCTCAGCTCCACGGAGAACTTCACTGATGAACAGCCTGCAAGGGAAGGAGGGCTTGGCTCCTGCTCCCACCTGGGTGTGGACAGCGTGCTGGGAAGGTCAGGAGTGGGGCTGGCCCTGAAGGAGGGCCGCCCCGCCTGTCAGAGAAATGAACGGGCCCCATGCAGGGATCTGCTGCCCAGGACTGAGGGGCTCCTCATTTGACCAACCAGAGAAATACCCAAATATCTCCTATCTTTCCGGGGACATGAAAGGTTTGGTGAGGAAGGAACATAATCTTGAGTAGAACTTGTTTCAACTCTCAAAGTCAAGAGAGAGAGAAAGAAGGATGTTTCATAAGAACAGAAAAAGGAAGTAAGAACAGAAAGCATCAAATAGGATGGCAGAGGTGAGATGACGTGCATGGATAGTTCAATCCTGTGCAGGGATTAAGCTCTTCCTAGAGGACTTGGACCATGAACCTGGAGTGGTCTCGACCTGGGACACTGCCTCCCACCTTTGCAGACCTCGCTGTGCTAGTGTGACCAAAGAAACAGGGCCATGAGGAGTTGGCTATGGATGGCGTGGAGACCTCCCTGGTCTCCTTCTGGACGGCCTGTTGGGCCTTCTGCTGGAGGCCTCTGCCCCTGGGATGGTTGCCAGGTAGACCGGGGGTGTGGTTTTCCTGGGGCGGGGCTGGCTTCCTTCCAGCTCCATCTTCCCTGGGACAGTCATGTCTGCGCTGGACTCAGCAGTGTCCATGCCCTTGACCTGTCTGGGTCGGGCATCACCTCCCATGCCCAGGGCAGCCTCAGCTACTCCATGTGGAATCATGAGAACCACTGAGGCCACATGTCCCCGTGAGAGGCTATGGTGAGCTGGACCAGGATGACCCCCTCTCCTTCCCAGACATTCTACGTCACCATCATAAACTCTCCGAGAAAGCATTCTACGTTCAGAAATCCACAAGCCAAGATAACTGGGGACAAATTGTTTCAAATCTTCAAGTTCGAATATTTTAGAAAATAGAAAAAAAGTTTATTTTTTAAAGCTGACATGCTCTGATATCAAGGCCTGACCAGAGTATAAAAAGGGAGAAATTTCACTTTTAAATATAGATGGAAAAATTTTAAATAGTAACAAATTTAGTCTAGCTCTAGGATAAAAGTATCACCCACGAGAAAGTCGTTCCTGCCGGGCCTGTAGTGGTCATCAGTCATTAAAAATATTCCGGGGCTGCCTGGGTGGCTGAAGTGGTTAAGCAGCTGACTGGATTTTGGCTCAGGTCCTGATCTCAGGGTCCTGGGATCGAGCCCCATATTGGGCTCCATGCTAGGTGGGGGAGTCTGCTTGAAGATTCCCTCTCTCCCTCTGCCTCTCGCCCTGCTCATGCTCTTCCTCTCTCTCGAATAAATAAATACATCTTTGAAAAAAGAGTAGTAAAAAAATATGATCCATTTAAAATCAAAATGAGATTTTTTTAAAGTAATTGCTACGCCCAATATGGGGCTCGAACTCACTATCCTGAAATCGAGCGCTGTATGCTCTACTGACTGAACCAGCCAGGTACCCCCCAAAATGAAATTTCGAGGGGGGGAACTCAATAAAGTTGACCAGTGGAATGATTTCATGAGGTTAGGAAATGAGGAGCTTACCTTGTTAATTATTAACGCTTAACCTTAAAGCTACAATATTTAAAATGATACATTGTTAGTTTCCTGAGTGGATCAGTGGAAAAAATAGAAAACCCTGAAATACGTCCAAGTGCACGTGATCATTAAATATATGACAAAGATAAAAGCAGTATTTGAAGTCAGTGGAGGAATAATGGGTCCTTTAATGAGTTGTCTTGAGATAACTGCTTCAGTGTCATCAAAAATAAATAATGCCTCTATTGGCCAAAATTCAGTGGAATTAAAAGTAAAAATTTTCACATGAAGAAATTAAATCATTCCTGGGATGCATTTAATTGAATGAATGTGGAGGAGAAACTAGGGATGGAAAGGTCGATGAGCTTGACTGTGCTGATTAAAATTTCTGTGTGTTCTCTCTGTGTGCCAGAAACCCCCTTCCCTGCCCATCCCCAAGACACGCTCCAGAAACTAATGGAAGAAAACATAATACATATAAAAAATATTTATGACATTTTATAAGGGGCTTCTGAAACTTTTAAGACAAAAACAATGGGCAAATAAACTGGTAGTAAATGATTAAAGTCTTGGAACATTTGATGGTCCTATGAATAGTAAATTCCCTTCTGAAGTTTACCTTCAGGTGTTGATAGTGCATGTTTGTAAATAAACATGCATTAGGATGTTTTTCAAAGAGTTCTGTAGGAAAGCCAAGAGAAAACAAAAGAAAAAGAAGAAAAGAAGAGAGAGAAAGGAAGGAAGGACCTTATCTATCCAGCAATATAGGAGGTGAAATTATGTCATACAGTATGTCATAGCATGACACAGTGTGTCTGTGTCATACTGATAGAGTTGACAGCTGGTCAGCAATTGAAAGTCTTCTGGAAAGAGATTCACAATAATATGGATAGGAATGTTCTTTGATGAAAAGAATATATTTATGTAAATATACAGATATGTTCATCAAGACATCTGGAAGCTTCTCCACCAAAATGTTAATTTAACATTGGTTAGCTCTGGGTTAGTGGGTTGCAGGTGACTTCTCTCAATTTTACATGTTTTCCTCCCCCCTTCCCTAGTTCCCCCTCTCCCTCCCTCCCTCCCTTCTTTCTCCTCCCCTCTCCTCTCCCCTCCTCTCCTCTCCCTCCCCACCTCCCCTTCCTTCTCTCCTCCAACCCTTTCTTACTATTGCCATGTTTTAGTTTTGAAATTAGAAAATAACTATTTGAAAAACCTTATTCCGAGAACTTCTGGCTTCACACAGGGAGCCCAGCACGTCAGGCTGGTCTGTGAATAGTTTGTCCTCTCCCGTGTCACGCTCTGCCTCATTCCAGCTCCTGGTCACCAGCTCCGGGAAGATGTCCCGACCACCCAGGCCTTTCCTGCCTCCTTCCCTGAGCTTCTGAGCTATAAGTGATTCTCCACCTCATCTGTGTCCTTTAAATCTCATCTGTGTCCTTTAAATGTCCCACACATACTGTCCGGTGTCCACAAAGAAACCATAAGCTCCCTGAGGACAGGGGTCGGGGCTTGGAATTCTGTGTCTCCCTCGGGCTCCAGGCCGAGGGGAGGAGCTGCTTTTGGGGAGGGGGGCTGGGCCTGACTCCTCCAGATGGGAGTACCCAAGGGAAAAGCCCAAAGCCTTGGGCCTAGGAGGTCAGCGAGGGCGTCCTGGGGCTAGCAGCAATGAGTGGCCGAGCTGGCCCTGTGGGGAGGAAGCCGGGGCCATGCTGCTCATGACCTCTCCAGCTCTCCAGCTCCCACTCCTCCAGGGACAATGTATCACATTAATCTGTACTTTTTGTCTCCATATAATGTGGACAGGTTCTAACGTTCCCATGGACCAGCCCTGCTGTCGTGGTCTCTATGATTTTGAACCAGAAAACCAAGGAGAACTAGGATTTAAAGAAGGGGACATCATTACATTAACCAATCAAATAGATGAAAACTGGTATGAGGGGTTGCTACACGGAGAGTCTGGATTCTTCCCCATTAACTATGTTGAAGTGATCGTGCCTTTACCTCAGTAAATGTGTAACTCACACTTTGGACATACTTTCATAACTGAAATGAATTCACACCAGTGTTCTCCCAGTGTGGTGGTCTGTGACATCCTTGTTCTTTGACCAACCTAATGACTTTTGTAGGTGTGTTCTCTTTATAATGTATTTTGTATCCGTTTCGTTTGTATAAATGATTTTCCTGTCTTAGCTACATGAAACTATAGTTTTTTGTTTTTTTTTTTTTTTTTTTTTTTTTTTTTGCTTATTGTCCTAAAAGTTATCGGTTCAATAAATGTTTGTGCTTCTTGTTGCTAAAAAGAAATCGCGGTTATGTCCAGGAATTGCCCGTTTATATCCCTCAGCTGCAACGGAATGCAAAATTTGAAACTTAAGAAATGCTAAATATTTTGTTTCCTGACATTACTGGTGTCATCCGGTCTTTCCTTATGTTCTAGCTGACTGTGACTCGCCCAATAAACATGACACACCATGTTGGCAAAAGGCCTCGGCTGTTCTTCATGTTGAATTGCTTTCCAGGCGTGGTGGGGTCCAGCTGTAAACTGGCCCCTTGCCTCGGGGCTGGCCAGCGGGTCCCAGTGTGGGTGCCTGGGTGCTTCTTACTGAGTCAGCAGTGTGAGAGGGAGGCTTCACTGTCCCCCAGTTCAGACACAGCACACCCTCCTTCCACCTCAGGGATAGAAAACTCTTCCATGCACTGTCAAGTCCATTTAAAGAGCGCGTAGCACAAGCTTCGGCTGCTGCCCGATACCCGGTAGGTATTTCACGCCGGTCCTGTTGGAGTGCTCAGGAGGGAGCAGGAGCAGGAGTTGGGTTGAGGTACAGTAACAAGACCGCTCGGGGTCAGAGAACCAGCCCCTGGCCTCGCTCAGAGTACAGACTCAGGTGTACTTTGATCCAGGGGTGCCACAGCACCATCAAGTAGGGGCGAGTACCCTTTCTCCTTCCACAGAGAAGAAGACTCATCGGATGGCTTGCCCACGATCCAACAACCCGTGGTGTGAGGGGAGTTTGAACTGCAACCCACTGCCCATTGAGGTGCCCACGGCGGTCACCAGGCTGGACTTTGCTTTTCACGGACGTTAGTTCCAAATGCTCAGCAGCCAGGTTGGTTCCAGGAGATCAGAACCAGACTGCTCAGTCTTCTGGGTCCTTGGTACATCAGTAAAGTCCCAACAACATTCTGGACATTTTTCTTCCTTTCTCTTCCCACCAGCTCCCTTCCCTGATACCTTCTCTAAAGCAGCTGTATACATAGCGTCCATAATAAATAATAATAATGACTAACACTGATGGAGTGCCTGCTGTGCTCCAGGTGCTGCTATGCGTGTTTAAATGAATAAACCCAATCCTATCAACCCATTTTGCAGATAAGAGAACTGAGACTCGGCTAAGGCTGGGGATAACCTGCCCACAGTCAGTCATGGAATGCCAGAGCCGGGCTCCTGACCTAGGTGGTCTCCCTGCCACGCCTGTGTTCTCCCCACCTCTCCCACACTGCCCCTCATCCTATGTGTTTGCCCCCACATACTCGCAAATTAGCTTTTTATACCCCACCAGCTCTCCGTCTCTAGTGGCCATGTTTGAAGTTTATCAAAGAGAAGAAGTGCAGAGCCATTCTCGCTGCCTGTAATACGCTTCCGAGTCTTGTCTGGGAAAGAAACTAATTGCAGTTAACTGAGTTAATAAGCAGTCGCTGCAGAAGCTGCACTTATAGACTGGGGCGGGGGGTGCGGGTCGGGGGAGGTTTCAGTAAATGGCTCCCCTCTTTCCCTTGTGAGTTCTAAATAAACCAGGTCATTAGTTGGGGGTTAAAACAGGTAAGAGCCAGTGTGCAACCTGCATTGTGAGGCTGTGTCAGACAGTGGAGCGAAAGCATCTGCTAACGGAATCCTAAAGGGCTCAGACGCACTCACCTGGTCCAGTCTGGAAAGGGTCACCCGCTCTTACAGGGACAAACCTTCAACACTGAGCTTCCCGCACGGCTGCCAACGGTCAAGAACGCCCGTTCCCTGCGTGTAGGCCGCCTTCCAAGGAGGGGCTGGGATACTGGTGCCCCGTTCCTAACTCAAACTCAAGCCAAGGAACTCAACTAGCTAGGGCTATTTGGAGAAAATCCCTCCTCACTGAAACTGGGAGAATGGGGAGAAAAGGTATTTCTCTTTGGGGAATGAAGATGAGCATAGTTCAAAGAAGACCCAAATTGTCAGAAGCCCAGACGGACCTATGTAGAAGGGGAAATGGAGTATTTATAAGAAATAGCCCTTACAATGGTTTTTAGAATGAGTTTATAACCAATCAGTATGGTGAGAAAAGAAAAAAAAAAATGGCCCGAAGATTGAAAAGCAAGAAATAAAACTGTTTCTCCCTCTCTCTCTCTCTCTCTTTTTTTTTTTTTCAGAAAACAAGAAGACAAGGTTGGATATGTAGAAAATTCTTAATCTACAAAAAAAAATTAGCTAACATAATATATATACTAATATATAGTATATATACTAACATATATATTACAAATTTATCAAGATCATGAGATAGCAGACAAAAATCAATACGTTTCTGTATACTGGAAATAATTATTAAATGTTAGATTTAATAATGAAAAAATTTCGTAAGAGCAGCAGAAAGTACAAAAACAGTTTTGAACAAAAGCTATGCAAGACCTTCACACTGACAAGTGTACAACTTTGCATATAGAAATTGAATACCTAATAAATGGACAGAAATGCAAGTATTGTTAAAATGTCTGTTCCTAGGGCCCCTGGGTGGCTCAGTCGGTTAAGCATCTGACTCTTGGTTTCAGCTCCAGTCACGATCTCAGGGTCATGGGCTCAAACCCCTCAGCAGGCTCTATGCTGGGCATGGAGTCTGGGATTCTCTCCTTCCCTTTCTCCCTCCCTCTTTCCTTCTACTCTTCCCCCTGCTCAAGCTCATTCGCTCTCAAATCTTAAAAAAAAAAAAAAAAAACCACAGAGGAAAATGTCTTCATAACCTGTAAATGGGCATAATTTCTTAGGACACAAAAAAGCACTAACCCCCCCCCAAACAAAATTGATAAATTAGACATAATTAAAATTAAAAACTTCTGGGGTGGCTTGGTGGCTCACTTGGTTAAATGTCCAACTCTTGACCTTGGCTCAGGTCTTAATCTCATGGCCATGAGTTTGAGCCCTGCATTGGGCTCCACACGGGGCAGGAAGCCTACTTAAAAAAAAGAAAAAAAAGTTTTTAATTTCTGCTCATCAAAGAATGCCATTTAAAAAAGTAATAAAAAGGGCATCTGGGTGGCTCAGTGGGTTAAGCCTCTGCCTTCGGCTCAGGTCACGATCCCAGGGTCCTGGGATCGAGTCCCGCATCGGGCTCTCTGCTCAGCAGGGAGCCTGCTTCCCTCTCTCTCTCTGCCTGCCTCTCTGCCTACTTGTGACCGCTGTCTGTCAAATAAATAAATAAAATCTTTAAAAAAAAAGTAATAAAAAGACAAACCACAGATGAAAGTATTCATAATGCATGTCTGGAAGAAAATAGTCATGATACATATTATCTTTGACTATAGACTTATATTCAGAATATGTCAAAAATTCTCACGAGTCAATAATAAGCAATTAAAAATGGCCCAAAGATTCGAAGACACGCTTCCCAGAAAAAGGTGTGTAATTACCCAGTAAGCACATGGGAAAGTGTTCAACATTATCCATCATCATCAGGGACAGACCCTTCAGCCGTACCAAAGAGGCTTAGAAGTCTATTCCCAGAGACAATAGCAAACGTGGGGTGTAGGGCTAACACATTACAATCTAATTTGTAGCAAATAGGTTCTAGTGATCATTACTGAAAAAGAAACCATAGTTTAGAGCTGCGTTACCTACAGGAAAATAGGCAGTGGGCATGGACGGTTGTGTCCCCCTGCTTCTAAGTCTCTGCCCAAGGTTCCAGCATCCGTAGACACAAAAACAAAGCCATCAAAGATACCTGAGTGACAGCGTAGCCCATAACGTTGAAGCAACTCCTGCTGAAATCCACATCATTGGAGCAAGATCAGAAATTGACTAGACATATATTTAGGACACTAAAGAGGGTAGGGATGAAGGGAAACGGAGAGAGAAGGCGCAATTGGGTTAGTTGACAGTGTCCTAATTGGAAGTCTCCTCCTGCTTGAGAGGAAGGACTGCAGATCAGGTTGGGTCCGAGGTAAGGGGATTAGGGCTCCTAGGGATGTCTTGTGAATTTGTGCTACACTACACGGGACAGCCAGCTTGGCCTCCAGTCCATGTGTTCTTGACAACACTGGGTCTGGGTTGAGGGACACCAGCTGGTGTGGGCAGTACTACATGGCCATGTCTGGACAACAGCTTTGACCTCACCTCATGCTGAAGATACTTTTGATCGCTCAAGAAACCCTGTAATACACCAACCAAAACATCCTGGAGAGAGGAAATGCTTCAGTTATTTGCGTTTTATCATTCCTTGGTCTATAGGAAAAGTCCCTTCTGCTGCAGATGGGTAGGCGCTTAGAAAGAACTCCGTACTCCATTTAAGGAGCAGAACGCAAGCGTCTGGCCGTGCCACAAATCCTCCCCGCTGCCTCCAGGGGGCAGTCTCACAAGGGCAGGTCAGTGGTAGCCACTTTGACGAATTCTGTTCCTTGGCTCCTCCATGGATTTCTTTGAAACAACCCCGGAATCCTATAAGCAAGAAAGTGTTATGGGCACATCGGTAAGTGTCCGTGTTGCAGGCAGACAACATTTTGTAGCTCGGCTGGTGAGCAGGGCAACTCGGCTAGACTGGAAGGGATAGAGAGCGTGATCTAAGGAGCGAAATTCAAAATTTGATGGGAATGTTGGCGTTTTAGGAAACGTGGCAGGCAAAACACAGAAGGACACGGTCAGGAGTCCATGCCGATCGCAGACCCTGGAAGTCAGCCCAGGAGGCAGGGCTGGCTCCCTGTGCAGCTGCCTTTTTAGAGGGAGAAGGGGAATTGGCCGGGATTATTGTCAGAGATGCTATGTACTCAGGGGAGCAGCCCAGCGTTTGTGCAGGGAACTCGATCGGTCACACTTTCAGGATCATCGAGGGGCCTGGGGTGAGTCACCAGCAGATCTTGTACTTAGTTAGCATCAGCACCCAAACACAAGAAATATAGTCATTTCCTGCCTGGGAATTTGGTAAAGGAAGATATTTTATATCCAGATTTGGGGCATGTTTACGTTAGCATGTTGCTGTTAGAGTAGCTTCGCGTCTTTTGGTCTCAGTTGTACAATCTCTGATAAGCTATGTCAGACAACAAGGTTAGACGTACTTTCAGGCAGCATCGAGAATACAGAATATAGAGTTCAGGTCTTGGTGGTGACAGTGGATAGAATAAGGGTCACCAGAAGCTATGTCCGAGGCTTAACCTCCCAGAACCCGAGAATGTGACCTTACTTGGAAATAGGGTCTTTATAGACGCAGTTAAGTGAAGGATCTTAAGATCCTGGATCAGGGAGGGGGGCCCTAAATCTACTAATCGCTTCCTTACAAGAAAAAGGAGAGGGATATTTGTCACAAGGCAGACATGGTCGGTGGGGGGGGTTGGTCATGAGAAGATCACATGGAGACAGGGGCAGAGCTGGGAGGGACTCAGCCCATAGTCGAGGGAGACCCGAAGCCACCAGAAGCAGGAAGAGGCGAGGAAGGGTTCTCCCCCAGGGCCATCGGCCAGAGCGCAGACTTGGCGACACCTTGACTTCCGACTTCTGCCCGCCAGAGCAGCAAGAGAATGCATTCGCGTTGTTTGCAGCCACCCGCTGCGGTCGTCTGTTACAGCGGCCCCGGGGAGCTCATGGAGTGGCCTTGGAGTTCATTCGATTCTTGCACTGTTTTAACTCACGTCAGAGTCCTCTGGGGAAAGTCTCCCCCGTCCCTGAGGACCCCTCTCTGCTGTGATATGTCTAACACGCAGAAGCAGCTCCGTTAGCGTGACTTCCCCACCCTCTCTGTGTCATCTCGTTCCTGAGCCCTGGGTCCAGAGGGAAGCAGAGTCGGAGGGCGAGCTTGGGAGAAGGGACTGAGGGACGGGGAGGACATGTGCTGTGCCCCCCACTTGCCGCTCTGGGGAGCAGCTCCCCTGCAGAGAGCGCCCAGATGCTCAGTTGCTGGGAGATGGGGTCTTACTGTGCGCTTCTCTTCGGGTTTAAAGCCGTGGTGTCTGGTTTACCGAGACAAGAGGAAGCGAGGGGATGGAGCTGGCAAGAGGCACGCAGGAGGGTACCACACAGGGGAGACCCCTCCACACCCCCTCACACTCACACACATGCGGAGAAGGCCGGCAGAGAGCATCCTTAGCCTGGCTCCCGGCGCGGGGTCGACAGCAATCCGCTTCTAATCAGCTACTGGAAAGAAGACTGGGTCGTGGGCTTGTGCGGTGAGGCCGTCCTGTCAGCAGAGTTTCTCATCCGGGAGTGTGTGGAAAACGCACATCCAGCCTTCTTCAAGATGTTCTCTCTCTCTCCCAAAGCCCCGGCACTCCAGCAACCTCCCCTTCTCCTTCTCATCTCTCAGACTCTGCACGCTGCTCTCCTCTGCCCTGCTCCTGGATCCCTTCTTCTCTGGGTCACGGCGTATAATTTATTAGTGGAAATTCTTCTGGTTCTTTCCAAGCCCAGGAGAAGTCTCCCAGCTGATCAAGCAGGGAAAGAATGTCCAACATTTTTTTTTTTAAAGATTTATTTATTTATTTATTTGAGAGAAAGAGAGAGAGAGAGAGCGCGCACGTGAGCGGGGGTGGGGAAGGACAAAGGGAGAAGAAGATTCCCCGCTGAGTGGGGAGCCCGAAGTGGGACTCGAGCCCACAACCCTGGGATCAAGACCTGAGCCAAAGGCAGGTGGTTAACCAACTGAGCCCCCCAGGCGCCCCAGAATCAGCCTGTCTTTAAAGACAGAGGGGTAAAGCATCATTGCCAACTGCATTGGTACTTTTCTTTTTTGCGCTTGTCCCCTTGCCTTCCCTGGAGAGCCAAGGGAGGACGCTGACGGCTGGGGTGGTGTGTAGCTCCCTTTCCTGGTCATGAGGGTGCTTGTTGGCAGAGCGACGGCTACTTGCCGTACCTCATCTCGGCGTCTCAGCTACGGGGAGGATTTTTTTCCCTGGTTTCTGGCACTTTCATATCATCTCCATTTAGTGGTTATGGTTAGATGGTTTGAGTAAAATAATTTGAGTTCAATTCATCTTGGATCCAAAGTTTCTACCTGACCTGAAATTTCATGTCAATACCAGGTTTTTTTGTTTTTTGTTTTGTTTTGTTTTGTTTTAATTTTCTTTTCCAATTTCTTTATTTATGCTTTGCAGAACACAGGACATTGTGTTCTCAGTTTTCCTGACGACATACATGAATTGAGGAATATCTGTTTCATGCCATCTTTTGGTTTCTTTCTTGATGTTCAAAAACAACAATAAAAACACACTGCTCTGGTGTATAGTTAATGGAAGAGCATTTAACAATTTCATGGGGAGTGCCACACAGGTCCCACTTCTTGCTTTGATGGTAAACCAGGGACCCAGGCTAGGATTGAATGTCCTACTTGCCTTGGAGGACTTGGGGGCTTCTGCGTCTTTCAGGCTGACGCTCACAACGGAAGAGCAAAGGAACAGAGTTGAGAAAACATGCTTCAAGCCTGAGTTTCTGAGCCATGAGCAAATGATGGATGAAGGCAGAAATCAAAATCAGAAACAAGTGTCCTCTTCTTCCTCTTACTTTCTCTGTATTAGTGAATGACACATGGTCCATGTAAAAAATCAGGGAGCCAGCCTTCACACATCTCTCCCTGGCACCCCCACCTTTTAAGTCATTCACCAAGTCCTGTTGATCCTGTCTCCCTAACAACTCTCCAGTCCATCAATTTCCTCCCATGTCCATGACCGCTGGTGCCAGGTTATGCTAATAGGACTCTCGCTTGGGTTATTAAACACACAGAGTAATCATTCCAATCTTATCACGCCACTGTGTGGGCAGATACTATACTAAGCAAGCCCTTGAGCTTAGGGTAAAGTCCAAAACCCCATAGCACAGCATGAGGGCCCTTCACAAACTTGACCCCTTGCTCACTTTTCTGCCCATTTAACTTGAGCCAATCCCATTTTCACTTTGTGCCGCAAATGTGTGTGTCTGCAGAGACTGCTTTATGCTACAGCAACAACTAAAAAAATCACAGGTTCGACAGATAAATGTAATTGCTTATTCGTGTAAGTCCCAAGGTATGTGGGATGACTGACTAAGCCAGCTGTCCTCGGGTCAGCAATCCAGCATCCTTTAACTTGTGGCTCATCATGGCCACGTACAGCATCTGTGTTAACTGCCCAAGGGGAAGAGAGGGACTGGAGAAACCACGGGGGCTCGTCACTGCCTCGACTCGGAAGAGATACACAGCAATTCCACTCTTATTTCACTGTCCACAATGAGTCACATGGCTCTGTGAGGATGCTGGGAATTGTAGGCTCCAAGAACGAGGCATAGGAGATGGGGTCCGGCGAATGTGCCACATTTTCTCTGCCACAACAAACATTTACAAAGCACGTGGTGGTTGAATGGGAACTTTTCATCTTTGGGCCTTTGCACGTTTTCCTTTTCGTCTGGAATTCTTACTTCACACCCAAACCTTCTCATGGATAATTCCTGCCCAGAACTATTTTTTGCAGAGGAATGCATGGGAATGCCAGACTAGAACCTCTTTCTCAGGATTCTGAAACCTGGAACAGTATTCTCGAAGCTGGCTTTTAACAGGCATCCTGAAAATGAGAGCTAAATGACATCCCTTTAAATTTGATTTTCTAATAAAATAAAAATGTTTACTTATATAGATTTTCATATCTCCCTGTGCGATAAAAAGAAGTTATGTTTAAATGGTGGGTTCAAAGTCAATCCAGAACTCTCTAGTTTTGGGTATGGTGTGATATCCAGCCCATTTCACAGCTGGTACCACTGAGAACATACTGAAAAAGAGAAATGAGAGGAACAAGCAACAGATGAACTATTTCTTAATTCTCTCTCTCTCTCTTTTTTTTCTTAAGAGAGCGTGAGCGGTGGAGGCGGAGCAGAGGGAGTGGGACAGAGAGAATCATAAGCAGGCTCAGCACCCAGCCCAACATGGGACTCAATCTCACAACCCTAAGATCATGACCTGAGCTGAAATCAAGAGTCAGATGCTTAATCAACCCAGCCACCCAGACACCCCGTTAATTCTTTAGTTGTAGGCACTGTATTACTTATTTACTAGTGTGTAACAAAGTATCACAAACCTGGTAGCTTCAAACAATACACATTCACACACTGAGTATCTGGCAGCTTCTGTATTTCAGAAATCCAGACAGGGCTCACCTGGATCCTCTGTTTCTGGGTCTCTCACAAGATTGCCATTAAAGGGTCAGTCAGGGCTGAGGTCTCATCTGAGACTTGACTGAGGAAGGATGCACTGCCAAGTTCACGTGGTTGATGGCAGAATTCAGTTGCTGCTTTTTTTTTTTTTTTTTTTTTTTGGCTGGTTGTCTGCTGGAGGTCCTCAGCGCCTTGCCACATGGGTCTCTATTACTAGCTCCCTTCAACCTATCAAATCAGGGAGAAGGTCTCCTGGTGAGAGGGAAGTTAGAATGTTAAATAACATAATCAAAGAAGTGCTATCCCTGTGCCTTTGTCAAATGCTTTGTGTGTGTGTGTGTGTGTGTGTGTAGTGTTATGGTTTTATCAACACAAATATGTGCACAAATTGTCTATTCATTTTCTTTTTTTAAAAGATGTTATTTATTTATTTGACAGACAGAGAACACAAGTAGGCAGAGAGGCAGGCAGAGAGAGAAGGGGGAAGCAGTCTCCCTGCTGAGCAGAGAGCCAGATGCGGGGCTCGATCCCAGGACTCTGAGACCATGACCTGAGCCAAAGGCAGAGGCTTTAACCCACTGAGCCACCCAGGCGCCCCATCTATTCATTTTCTTTGCTGCACAGCCTGGCACTGGGCTTGCTGACTCTGATGGCCAGCTGGGCTCCTCTTTCCAGGAGGTTCTGTGGTTCTTGGAGGAGACATCATGAACAATCTCTACACAATCTGTTGCATACCAGCAGTACTTCGAGCTCCTTGATGCTGTGCATTAGGAACTTCCAGAAGGTACTACGAACATGTGCTCTGTTTCTTTGCTGCTCCTGTAATCAGTGGTGGACATCAAGATCTGGCCCTGAATCTTTTATGTACCCTATTGTCAACGCCTTTGTGTTTCTGCCAGTTGTGCTTAATTTTGACATATAGGTCTGGCTGGTGCTGGATGTACTTCTTGGCCCTCTTTTTAATGATCGTGGGCTTTATCAGAGGTCTGAGAGTGGCCATGATGCCAAGCAGGAGACGGCTGCCACCTCTGCAGGTGGCACCGAGGAAGAGAGAGCTTGGTCGTATCTTATTTCTAGAAGTAAGTCACAGGTCCTCTCCACACTCAGGGGAGGGGATTACACAGTGGTGTGAATACCAGGAGACACAGGGGTCATCGGGGACCCCCGTTAGGGTATGTTCACTGCAGATACTCTGCAATGTTCCCTCAATTCCTTATGAGTCTGGAGATGCACACATAACTCCCATGTGTTATGTGGTCAGATAGGATTTGTTCCAGGGAATATGATGAATTTACTTGTTCCTCCCTAGATCTGATGCCCACCGCAGCCCTTTAAATTACTCTAAAATGCCTATTTGGAATAGTAGATTGGTTTTCATTGGAGAAAAAGTAGAGAAGGAGAATAGCTTTCTGATTTTATTTTAAACAAGATCCTGTGCCTGTATGTAAGCGTTAGCTATCAACTGAAACATCACTTCCCCTAGGAAATCTCTAACGCTCCTATGACTGTATGAATTGCCGTGGTACCTAATTTTTTCCATAGCTCCCTGTTCTGACACCTCTGGGAACATCTATCATACCCTATCTCATCTGCTCCTTCTGAAACGGGGTGATAGCTTATCATGCCACTGTGTTCCCAGGACCTAGCCCATGCCTGGCACAAAGTAGATTGTCAGTTAATGTACATTGCATTTCACTGCATTGAACTGAATTTTTCTTCGAATCTGAAGCTGACCAGTTGGGAATGGTGGGATCTAAAGAGAACTGGTTCTTCACACTCATCCACAGAACATTTTTGCCTGGGTCTTGGTAAAGAAGGGATAAAAATGTCTCATGAGGGGCGCCTGGGTGGCTCAGTTGGTTAAGCGGCTGCCTTCGGCTCAGGTCATGATCCTGGGGTCCTGGGATCGAGCCCTGCTTCAGGCTCTCCGCTCAGCTGGGAGTTAGCTTCTCCCTCTCCCTCTCTCTCAAATAAATAAATAAATAAATAAATAACATCTTTTTTTAAAAAAATTGCCTAATGGGCTATCAAAACCATCCCAAAGTAAGTGTGTTTTGCAAACCTAATACATAGAAATATGTTTTGTTGAACTTACATATGAAAAAAGACTTTTCAGGTATTCCTTAGTGGTATTTCCAACCCAAATATTGCCAAGCTGGCAGAGTAAGGAACATGGGGGGAAGCCGACTGAACAGGCGGGTCTCATTTTGTGGGGCAGGTGACACGCAGTGTGACACCAGAGAATAAGCCTCTTCTTAATGACTTGGAAGAAAACCGTTTTCACAATTTGAAACAACAGCCCGCACAGAAAAAAGCAAAACTAAACAAAGCAAAAAACCCAAAACGGTGTGTACAGGTACTTTGCGCTCTGTTCTTTTTTTGTGCAAATTGATCAACCCTGGAATAAAATCTCGGTCTCCTAGAGTCGTCGGAGGTGATGCTCTAGATGTGATTTTTTTCAGAAACGGAGTGAAGAAGTGAAGGAACGTATCTTGCTTGTTGTTGTTGTTGTTGTTGTTGTTGTTTTAATTTAACCCTTTTGTGATAGAATGTTTTTCTTTTCTTTTTTTTTTTAAGATTCTATTTATTTATTTGACAGACAGAGATCACAAGCAGGCAGAGAGGCAGGCAGAGAGAGAGGAAGAAGCAGGCTCCCCGCTGAGCAGAGAGCCCGATGTGGGGCTCGATCCCAGGACCCCGAGATAATGACCTGAGCCGAAGGCAGAGGCTTTAACCCACTGAGCCACCCAGGCTCGAATGTTTTTCTAAAATGTAACATGGACTTTAATACATCCATAAGTAGGGTCTAATGAACAAAGGCATTCATAAATAATCTGGATTTGTGAACACAAACCCAGTACTGTGCCATCACACAGTGATTTTCTGAAGTCATCTGAAGGGAATGAAACTGTCCCCAACTATGGTGGGGTTCCCCCCCCATCTCTTGTGCATTTTACAGTTCTTCAGTAGTGACTTTACATTGTTAATATCCCTTTTCTTAGCAGGCTTTATTTTCTTTCAAATTTACAGTTACAAAGTTACTAACTTTACTAAAGCTAACTTTAGTTAACTAAAGTTACTAACTAGTAGTAACTAAAGTTACTAACTTGACCAAGTTATTCTTGGGAGCCAGATGAACAGACACGTTGGAACTATGCACAAACAAAAGCATCAAGAGTCTGAGTCAGCCCCGAGTGTTTGCTCAGACACAATATGCTTATATCTGAGGTCAGGCGGATGTGCTCAGAGCACTTTCCTGTTCTGGCTGGGGTTAGGGCCACAGACATTGCCATGGCTGAGTCGTAGTTTAGGAAGGTGTTGTTATATTACACAAGAAGAGTATAGATACAATTTTGGATGTTACACTGGGAGGGTCCATTGACTCCAAGGTAGCCCAGAAAGCGGATGCTCAGAGAGGTGAAGTGACTTGCCCAGAATCCCCCAATTTGTGGCCATTCCTGGACCTCAGTGGTGGGTTTCCTGATGACAGCTCCAGTGTTCCCCACTCACCTTGTACCTCTCAGGGGAAGATAAGGGTTCTCAGGAGCAGAGTGAAATGGTTCAAGGCTACTAGCAAATCCATTCTTCCTGGGGCCTCTGTGTTTTGCTTCTGTTCCATAGTAGTCCATCTGTGTGTGTGTGTGTGTGTGTGTGTGTGTGTGTGTGTGATTATCAGAGTGTAAGATCACACAAGATCGAATCAGGTCAGCTTCTTGCTAGTCCTAGAGGCCACGTGGGAACCAGCCTTGGTTTGAGGCATGGAAGGTCACCAGATCCCAGTTCTGTCCCTTTCCAACACTTTAGGGGATGCTAACTCTCCTTATCTCACCGCTAAAGATTTGAAACTTTCTAGAAAGAGTCTGTCCTACACCACCCTCTGGAGAAAGATTCCGATTGGCTCAGAGCTCCAGAGCCACAACAGTCCTCATTCCTGAGCTCCTGACTTGAAATCATGAGTCCGGCCCCTTGGAGAAGTCACGAAATCACCGATCTGGGGCCCCGAGATGCTCTCTGGGGGATCTCAGTGCAGGATGAGAGGAGAAACCAAGAATGAGGTTGTGCCAAAGCCCAGAGCCCCTCACCCCTCACAAGAGGGGTGACCTCTTGTCACCCCTCCTCCCAAGGGTGTTTTCTTGCTGAGGAGGCAGAATACTTAAACACATTTTATAAAGCAAATTTCTGTTCCAAAGAGGGACCCCATCCTGGACAGGCAGAAAACTATAATCACCAGCTGAGCATGTTTCCCATATAGGGCTAAGGAGACCTGAAAATCATGTGCAGTTGATGCTGTCAACGTGGACGCCCTGTCCAGACCCCCAGTACTGGCAGGTGCACCCGTGCCCCAGCTGAAGGGAGCGTGGCTGTCAAGGGGTCACCCCTTAGAGCTTCTCTGAAGTGCTGTCTCTGGTTTATGGGAGGTGCCTGGGAGGTCACACCCACCACCCAAGTCCAGGGGAGGCCAGTCCTCACTGGCACGTGGATACCACAGCCCAGGCCTGTTGCCTTAAGACTGCCCAAGTCTGTGGGTGGATCTCCTGCTGTAGGGACCTTAACGATCAAGCAAAGGCGAGATGGCACCTGGCCCCTGGCTTGTCCTGCTCTCCCCCTTTCCTGTCGTGCTCTCTACTCCCTTTCAGTTTTCTTCCGTAAGGGCACCCTCTTGACTATCTCCCAGCGCTGGGACACCATGCTCACCTAGCGCGTCCTGGCCTCTTGTCTCCTGGCAGAGAGTGCAGGCTTTGTGCCTTCTCAAACCCATCTCACAAGTCCTGCAAGCAGAAAGAGCAATTCTGTATCAAGAACAAATTCAGGCTGAGGCTGGGAAGGGATGTCCTCTCTGTTTAAGGGTAAAATACACACCTACTCCCACACCTGCGTCACCGACAGTAACGTCCCTGGTCCTCTGTGCCCGACACACAAATGATGCATTGCTGCACTTGCCCGCCTGTGGCTGGGGTTAGTAGGTGATGCTGGGAGTACAGGTGGGAATCCCCAAAACTCTTCCAGGGCAGAAGCAGACCCGTGGCAGGTAATGGAAACCGGAGCTCAAGAAGATGGATCCTCGGGAGGAAAATTGAACTCGGTTTCTCAGACCTCTCAGGGTTGATGACACCGACCCTGTCCTCAGGCAGCGGGGATTCTCTTGGGGTGGGGGTAGCCTAGGTCCTGAGCCTTGGGAGATAGATTGGGTGGGTATCTCTGCACCCAGCAGCCCAATCCAAGATTGGCTTTTGGGGGGCTCATTCTCTTCTGTTCTTCCCACTCCCTAGTCTTCTCCCAATCTTTGGCAATGTCCTGTTTAAACATGTTGGCCAGAGCTGAGTGGCGGGGGTGCAGGGCGGAGGGGAGCATGGATGCGGGACTAAGGGAAGGTTTTGTGTCTACTCTTTGGGCAAAGTGGTGAAGGAGAGTCCTGATGGGGGTAGTTAGGTGGGAATCCGGGAACAGGGCCTGCGAGGTCCAGCCAGCCCCTCCCTAAGCGGAGTCCGCCCTTCTTGGCTCTTTGTCCCCCACACTCCCAGTGCTGGAGTCACAAACAGGACTGTTTGATCTGCCGGACAGAGAGAGAGGAAGGCAGCTGGGGAGGTTTGCTCTCCTCCTTTTCACTCCTGACCAACTGTTTCTTGAGGGACTGGCCTGGTAGGAGGTGTAGTCCCTGGGAGAGAGCAGCTCAGCCTGGCCTCCACACTCGGTGCGGGCACTCCCCGGAGGCGGGCGCAGGAGTCACGAGTGCCCAGGGGAAAATGAGGCAGGAAGTCCCGTGGAGGCAGGAGTCCCAGGAGCAGAGTGGCTCCAGCGTTCCCAGCACACCTCCTGCTCCAGAGGTCTTCTTGGTGCTTTCCTGAACTATGGGCACGGGCAGCTCAGCTCATCCCAGCTGCATGGGGCATAACATCTCTTTGAATTCTCCATTTCATCTTAAATATTCATGTGCTTCTGGCAACAGACTGTGAAACACTGGGCTGGTTTTAGAATATGAATGACGTGAGAACTGGCACATTCCAGTTGCTAAGAATCTGCGGGTCAACCTTTCTACAGCAGTCTCCTCATTTGTAAAACGGAATAAAAACAATGCCTCCCCCTGGCCTGGTGCGATGACGGAGTTAATACAGGTGACGGGCCTGGAACACTGGAATGTTGCTGTCATCCCCTCCTGCTAGCCTGATATGAGAAGCACCTACAGTCCGTCCTCATTATTTGCAGCTTCCGTGTTTGTGAATTCACCTCCTTACAAAGATTTCTTTGGAATCTGCAAATCGATACTTGCAATTTTTTCGTGGTCATTTGGCAAAGAGGTGGAAACTGAGTCGCCTGATATGCACGTTCCCCGTGAAGGTGGAATAGGGAGGCGCGCCTCTGCCTTCCCGTGTCGGCTTTCACGCTGTAAACCAGTGTCCTTTTAGGGTCTATGCAGCGCCACTTTTTACATTTTGGTCTTCTTTTCTGGCGATTTTGCTGTTTAACAGGGCCTCCAAGAGCCGTGCTGGAGGGCTGGCTGGAGGTCCTACGCAGTGGCTGCGAGCGATGTGTCATCCAGAGCAAATCCTCAAGCCGGATGCGGGGCACTGGGCCAGGACTTGTACCGCTGGTGGCTGTGGGCTCAATGTTCGTGAAAAGATAGTGGATGTTTTAATGAGAACCACAGACAGAATGAGGTTGTGTATTGATTGGTTGACGGATGTGCCCCGGGGCTGGCAGGGACCTAACTCTGCATTTCAGAGTTCGCTATTACCAGCTTCATCGTTCCCTTGACCTCCTAAGAACATAACTACCGAGAACTGTAGGTAGGTGCATTTTCTGTGGTTCTGCCCAGCTCTCCTGCCCGGGACTGAGTAGTGTCCCACTACGTCCTGGTCCTCTCTGCCCCCTTGACCCTGAATGGCCTCTGCTCATTTTACCATGAGATTCCGGCCATCTCACATGGAGTGGGGAGACAGTCTGCAGATCCTCCTCTTGGCCTGAGGAGACCCCAGGGCCAGGAAGGTAAGACGGGGGGAGGGAGGCAGACAGGGGGTCAGCTCCCCTCTGTAAAGCTCTACCCCCATCTGAGTGTACCAACTACAGAACAGGCGGGAGATGAACCTCAGGGATGAACGGCAGAGGACACCAGCTTCAGTCCCGGCTTTGCAACTCGCTGTGTGCAATGTATTTATCCCCTGGGCCTCGGCTTCCTCGCTGTGAAATGGGAATCACGATCCTAACGAACGCCGCTGGGCCCGGAAGAGCTCAGCACAGTGGCTGGCAAGCTCGGGCACCCAAGGAAATGAGCCCGTGGTCGCACTTAGGTGGGGGCCTAAGGCAGCCTTTCCGAGCAATGCCGGGCCCCTGCCTTGATACCTCCGTGATGAGGCCAAAGCCAGGCACGAACATTGTGTCTAATTCCCTTCACTTCCAGGCGTCCACAAGGACAGTCTCCCCTGTCCGGGTCTTGACACCCCTTTACCCTTAACCCCGGGCCTGGCCCCTCATCGTCAGCGCGGTTCAAGCAAGCCCAGCTCCCGTTAAGTGGCTGCGGGTGCCTGGCCGGGGGTGACCCTATTCGGCCGCTCGTGGCTCGTGGCAGCCGGACGTCCGTGCGGCGAGCGCGCCCAGGGGTCGGCGCGGGGCGCGGGGTCGGGGGTTCTCCCCCAGGACCGAGGGGCGCGGGCCGGGAGGGGGGCCGCGGACTCCGCTCAGGTCCGTGCCCGGCCGGGCATGAGCCGGCGGCTCCGGGCAGCCCTCGGTGTGGCCGCCGGGCGGGCCCGGGAAGGGGCGGCTGGAGGCTCGGGGCGGCGGGGGGCGGCGGCAGCTCTCCTCCCGGCTCCGACTGAGGCGGGGCGCCCCGGGCTGGCTCGCGCGGCCGCGGCCGCCTCTCCCCAGCGCGCCTGCCGGCGGCGGCGGTGGCGGCGTCGGCAATCCCGGCTCTTGGCACCACGCCTGGCGGCCGGCCCAGGGCGAGGAGTGGCTTCCAGGAAGCGGGCGGAGGAGCGTTCCAGCCGCGTCTCGCAGTCGCCGAGGCCCCGCGCGCTCCGAGCGGCCCGGCCCGGCCCCTCACGCGCTCCCCTCGCGCCCCGGCGCCCCCCGGCTCGGGCGGAGGGCGGCCGGGCGCGCCGTGCACTTGCCGGGCGGTGCAGGTGGCGGCGCGCGCCCTCCGCCGCTGGGTCCCCGCCCGCGCCGCGCTGGGCGCCCGGAGGGGGCGGGAGAGGCGGGGCGGCCCCCGTCCCAGCCCCATTTAACTGCTCCGCGGCGGCAGCGACTGCGGCGCCGCGGGCGGGAGGCCGGCGTCGGGGAACGTCCTGGGGCCGGATTCCGCACGAGGTGTTGACGGGGCCGCTCCCGCCCGCCTCTCCGCCGCGCGCGCCGGGCCCGCGCCGCCCGGGCCGCACGTCCCAGAAGCGTCCGCGGCGCGAGGTGGGTGCCGCGAGCTCCGCGCGAGGTCGGGAAGGTTGTCTCTGGCGGGGAGGAGGACGCGGGGCCGTGGCCGCCGAGCAGGGCTGGGGGACACGGAGCGGGAGGGGGTCCCTTCGCGGGTCCCGGCGTCCTCCAGGAGCGGGGCGCTCCCCTCGCAGCGCTCCGTGGGGCCCGGGGGCGTTCGCGGAGGGACGTGTGCGGGGCTCTCCACGCGCGGGGGGCGCTCTTCCTTGTGGGGGAGCCCCGGAGAGCGGGGGCTCTCGGGCTTGGGCTTCCCGGGCGGGGAACGGGCTGGCAGCGGCCGGGAGCCGGGGGCCGGGAGCGTCGGAAGGTCCCGCCGCCCGGCCGGTGGGTCCCGAGCGCCTGGGGCGCCAGAGGCCCAGGCGACGCGCCCGCGGGGAGAGCGGGCACAGGGTGCCGGGGACGCGCGGACGCGGGAGGAAACGCCGCGGGGCAGCGGGCAGCCGGCGGGGCGTGCGGCGGGGCGTGCGGCGGGGCGGCCGGGGCCGAGCCGGCGAGGGGCGCGCGCGGTGCGTGGGCCCGGCACCGGCCGCCTCCCTTCGGCCCGGAGTCGCCGCCTCAGGTCGGAAACAGCAGCACATTTGCGGATCGCATTAGGCCAGGCCCTTAATGCTTTCTCCAGATGGAGCGAAGCCACCGACCCGCCCCCGGACACCGGCTCCGCCAAGGCGCCCGCGAGGCGAAGCGAGAGGCGAGTGTGACCTCGGCTTTTCCAGTCTCGACTCATACCGATTTCCCTGTAAATTGTCAGGAGAAGTCTGCAGAAACCCCCCGCGGCCCTCCTGGGCTCAGGGGGACCTCCGCTGGTTCGCCCTCACCTACTTTTGGGAGGTTGGGTTGGGCCGGCGCTGAGGCTGTGCTCTCTGAAGCCCCTCGGACTCAGCTCTCAGACCTCTCCAGCTGCAGGTCTGGGGTTCGGACAGTACACGGTGTCATCTGCTGGGAAAGCCTTGAACTGTCAGAAGACCAGCGTTCCAGTCCTGGAACAGTCACCGTCTTGCTGTGTGACCTTAGGCAGGTCCCTTCCCCTCTCCGGGCTGGCTTAGTTGGTCTCAGATCCATTTTTGCCTGAAGTCAAAGAAGCTGGCAGGTGCCCTAATCCTTGGCTCCACACTGGCTTCCTGAGTCAGATGCCAGTAGCCACACCCTGCTGCTGACACATGAGCTGGAAAGTGGCTGGTGTAGAGACCTCTCAGCTTCGGAAGGCCTAGAGGTGTGGGCTGCGCATGGCAGGCAGGTCCAGCTGCCCTCCTGACCCATGTGGACCCATCTGCGCCCTGTAGTAGGTAGCCCCATCCTGGACCTACACAAACCTTTCCAAGACATTATGGGAGGCTCAGAATCCCTCCCTCTGGTCTCTTAAGTCATGGGTGCTGCCGCTGGGGGCAGAGCTGGTTGAAAGCCAACTTTTTCTTCTTTTGTAGGCTCAAGAGAGACCCCCAGGAGACCGGACCCCATGGCTTCCCGGCAGAGCTCCTGGTGGCTGCTGATATGGACGGTCTTCATGCACTCTGCCCTCCTGCAGGTAATATCGAGGGAAGAAGAAGGGCAGGTGCCCCTCTGCTTGCTTAGGAGCATTATTCTAGATCACCTAAGATGTGGTATGACTTGTATTAATCCTATGCCAAGAGCATCTGGTTTTCTCTCTTACCTCCAGCAAACGGTATTTCTGGTTGTTTTAGCTATAAGAATGATTCAAATTCCTTGGGTCCTCTCTGAGCCCTGAGCAGTGCCCGGATGCCACTTGGGTATCACGTGCCAGCCATGCTTGGGGCCGTGCAGGACCCTGTCTTTTCAGTCTAGGGTGGTGGTCTGTGTGTGCCCAGGAGAGGAGAGGCTGCTAGAGGCCAGGACATAATGAATGGGGCAGAGCCCAATTTCTGGCCTTAGCTCAGTCACTAAGTAACTATTTTGAGTTTACTTCTATCAACACATATCACACTGTTTTGTAGTCCTTTCTTTAGACTGCTTTTTTTCCCACTAGCCGGGGGTGCGGGCAGCTCATCTCTTGCATCCTCATTTGGCAACGGGGCAGGCTGAAATAAAGGGGTGAAGACAGCATTGCTGGAGAAACGATAGGGAGTACTGGAGACAGCGGAAAAGTGGATGGCCCATGCTTCATCTAGTTAGAGCAGCCTCTGCTTACCTCCAGCCGGTCATTGCCAAGTGGGAACACAAGCCCGGGATTGCCATATCGTCTAATTTTTCAAGATACTTGGGCCATCCAGATTTCCTATGAAACCTCCCAGTTTGAAAAGCTCCGAAAGCCAGACAAATGTGTTTGCAGCCTGGATTGAGCCAAACAGTCTGTGGCCTTCGGTCCAAAGGTGCAGAGCATGTCTTAGTGTCATGTCCCCGGGGCTGCTGCTAGCCCAGGACAGCTCCTTGTCAGAATTAGAACAAGGCAACACTCTCTTCAGGCGTAACTTCTTGGGCATGTGGGCTAGAAGGGCTTTAACGTCTGTTCAATGAGGACGCACCCTTGAATAGAGACACACACCATTACTCAGACTGCCTCTCAGTTCACTTTCTTGGACACGGTGTTTCTGAGCCTCTTCCAACTCCAGTGCCCCACAATTTCGGTGGCTCGTGAAAACTGGCTCTCGAGGTACAGTTTCTCCCCCATCATCCCATTTCATTGATGTTGCTCCATAAACACATTCTAACAGATGTGTCGTAAGTATTTTCAGGGTGACTTTAGGGTTTCTGTAGTCAGTGAGGGGCCGTGGGGTGGCAGATGGTGGAGACTCGCTTTTCTTTCCCATCAGCAGATCTGAAACGGGCTCCATTCCCGGTCAGCTGGGGCCGAGGTTTCAAGGCACCGCGTTTCATTTTGTCTTCTTGCACCTTATAAAATTTAAATGTGCTTTGAGGCAGTCTGTTGACCTTTGGCCAAGGGCAGTGTTTGCCCAGCTTGAATCACTCAGTGACCTCTTTTGGATTTTTCCATATCTGTGCGCCTCTGGCAGTGTTGTCTCCCTGTACGGGGCAGTGTGCGCGGGAGATAGTGAAAGGAGGTTTCAGGCTGCTCGAATCCCAGCGCCCCTCCTTCCTGACCTGTCACGCGGACTTCTCTGCGTCCATTCCGGCATCTGGAGGGGGGGCGATCTACCTCATCGAATTGTCTGGAGGAACGAATCCACTGCAAGTGGGAGAAGGGGACAGACAAAACAGAGACTGTCTGGCAGGACATGAGTGTGTGATGGATCTGAGCTCTCTGTGGCAGTCGCTGCCTGTAGTCCCCGCCGCGGTCCCGTAGGGGGCAGTCAGGAGGCATCAGCCGAACAGACGGGTGCTGCCCCACGGGTGCTGCCCAGCTGGGGGTCGGGGCGGAACCCCTCAGGGGCTTCCCCACAGGTGTGAGTGGGATTGGCCAGGACGGTCTCCCCATGCACCGAGGGAGAATGTTCCAGTGAAGGGTCGGTCAGTCCTGAGATGCTGCTCCTGGACACCTGGTTGTCTGCCTACGGTCAGCCGGGGTTCTATTCGAAGCTGCCCCTCTGGGGTGTGTTGGGACTTCGGTGTTTGGGGCCTCTAGATGTTCTTCAGTGTGTCCCCTTGCCTTGTATGGGCCGCCACGAGGTGACTGGTGGAGGACCAGTAGGCAGGAGGCTGAGCCACAGGGAGCAGGGCCGTGCCAGCTCGTTTAATGAAAACTAGATTTCCTTTAATGCATCTGCAGACGACTTGACCTCCTCTAGTCGCTGGCCACAGGCTGCTGTGACGGGCCACAGAGCAAAGCACGAGGTCGGCAGTCTTGAGCTCTCCTGACGTTCTGGAGTGTTTCTGGAGGAGCTTGCTGTCTCCCTCAGCCCCCTGGGTTATGGGCCCTGGAAGCTTCCTGTGGCTCCAGCTCCTCTCCCTGGGGACCAGCTCTCCTCTGCAGCCTCCCTCGTGGGGAGGTCCCCTCTTGGTGGGAGTAGACGTGCGCCAGTCGTGAGCTCTAGCCGTGCCTCGTCAAGCCCACTCCCTTCCTTAGCAAGATCTTGAGCAGATTCATTTTAATTTTTCCACTTTAAAAAAGTCCAGTCCGATTTGAAATGTTGACTCCCCACTTTGATTTACATCTCCTCTCCCTTCTGGCTCATGTAGGGTGGACACGGGGCTCGGGGTGCGTGAGACAGGGTCATGCTGTGGTCGCCCTCTTCCCACCTCAACCAGCGGCGAGGACTAGCCCTGGGACACTCCTTCCTTTTCATTGTTCCGGTGCAGCCTTCCTGGCACTGGAAATAGCAGAGGGGTGCGGGGAGAAGGGCATAGAGCTCTCTACCTAACTACATGCTTCTCTTGGGAGATTGTCACTGCACGTCTGGCTCTCGCTGCCTCTTGTGTCCTCAGGTGGCCTGTGTGGCTTCTTCAGAGGGCCTGCAGGACCCCCTTTCCTGGAGCAGGAGGCCCGCTCTGCCTGCCTGTTGCTGCTGGGCTCTTCTTGCCCGGTGCACAGCTTCGTGGCTGGAGTACCAGCAAGGTGGTCTACACCCAGATCCACAGCGGGATGCCCAGACTTGCCCCATCACTGTGTGGTATGGCGGAAACGAATGTGACATCGTGTGTCAATTACAAAACGACATCCCAGCTCCCTTCGGTGTGGTCCACTCGATCCATAGGCCACACACGTGTCCTCACTCTGCAGACGGTGGAGACATTGGATTCTCCACGCTGCCTCCTCTCTCTGGCCCCCACTCACTGCTCTGGGGGTGGGGGGTACGGGGTGGGCAGGGTCCTATCAGCAGACCGTCTGAGCCGATGCCTGTGGTGGGGCGTGGATCGCCAGCCCCTGCTTGCAGGTTCCCCGTGGAGTCCCTGTGAGTGCCTTTTCCTTCAGTGCATCTCAGTCGTCCTTAGAGACTAGGCAGGTGACAGTAGGACCCACCGTGCTGCTCCCTAGCGAGCTCTGAGGCGGGTGTCTTTAGAATGTGGGGTACTTGGCTCCTCTCTATCACCGCTTTGGCCAACGTTTGGGCATCGGGAAAGGTCCCACTGGATATCGTGACACTAAAATTAGACACGTCAGCTCTGGGCACAGGGCCAGCGCTCGTGGTGGTGGTGGCTCTGGTCTCAGTGGTCCTCTCTGGCATTGGTTTTGGTCTTGCTGTTCTTTCTTGTCTTTATCCATCATTCTGATTTCCTCAGTCTGGTGTCTGGAGTCTGATTTTGGGGATCCTGGGTGGTTTTGGGTGATTTGGGTCTCCAAGGCAGTTTTGTCTGAGTGGCTGTCATCTCGGTGGAGGCTTTGGGAGTCGTGGTGGTGGCTCTGGCCCCGGTGGTGGTTCTCCCCTTCTGACACCACAGATGTTCATCCCAACCTTTCAGCTTTCACCCTGTCCCCTTTATATCAAGAGCCTGAATCCAGGCGTGGGTTGCTGTGGTGAGGTGCGGAAACCCCCCATCTCCGCAGAACCCCCCTCCTGACGTGGGAGGAGGAGGGCGGCACACTCAGATGGCAGCCTGGGTCGCTGTCCTTGTGACTGAATTGGGTCGTGCATGAGCGGTGGTTCGAGAGCATCAACCCTCGTATTCCATCTTCACAGACGGAGTTCTGCGCCACTAGTGCGGTCCCCAGACAACCTTTTCCCGTCTCTCTTACTCTCCCACATTCAGAATTCCCCAGCCACACTCTGTGGCCCTGTTCCTGCTGGTGCCCGTCAAGGCAAGAGGTTTCAGAGAACGACAGTGAACAGACTGACCTCCTTTTAGAGCCTGGCACACTGTGTCTGGCAAGACTGACCGCGAGCACAAATTGTTGAAAAATAGAAGATCTGGGTAAATGAAAGGGAAATCAAAATAAAAAATTGGCCTTACTACTCCCACCCAGATAATAACTATTAGTGTTTTCGTGTGTAATCTTCCAGACTTTTTCTGGGCATAAATGCGCGTGTTATGTTTTCATACATGGGATCATGCTAAAGATACTGCCACCCATTGTCTTCAGTCTGTATCATGACGGTCTCTACATATCAGTACACATCTCACACATGAAATGGCCGTGTTCACTGTTCTTACAATTATGCCGTGATACCATAATTTGTTGAAGCCCATTATTCCTTTGTTTGACGTCTGGGTTCTTTTCAGGATGTTCCTTCACAGGTGCTTGCCATCAGCTGCCTGTCGTGAACGCCTTATGCTCTCCGCTTTGCTTACTTACTGGAATATTCCTCAGAATAATGTTCTCCTTGGTTGACTGTGCTTTGTTACACATTTGATATACCTTGTGGCCCTTTTCCTCTTTGTCCCGTTTCAGGAAGAACTCCGGGTCGGGTTCCTCCAGCACTCTGGGTTTTAGGTCATAAAGGCCCTCCCTGTGTGACGTCACCCTCCACAGTGATTTTGGGGGCCTCCGCTTGTCCTGGAGGCCGGGTCCACCTTGTTACCAACTCGCCCCCAAGGCCTGTAACTGCAGGATGGAGTCATCGGGTAGATCCCATGAGAATCTGGTGTAGGAACGAAGGGGAGCCCTCTCCTTGTTTGACATAGGCGACACCTGACGCCTTTCTCCTTCTGCCCCTCTGACTTTCCCATCTCTGGCTTTTGAGAAAAGCTGCTCAGTCCCAGAGCTCTGCACTTGGCCTTCTCTTTCTCTCTCCCTACACTCTCGCCAGGCGCCTCCCACCACTCCCCTGGTTTTCTCTCCAGAGGCTCCCGCCTGGGATTTATCATCAGGGGACCCAACTCTCATAGTGGTCCAGGCTTTCAAGTGTTCTCTTGAGGAAGGTTCTAGATAGACTGGAAAGATAAAAAGTTATCTTCTAGTTTACTTTAACTTCTAAGTGTAAACACTGGAAATAAAACACAGTTCTGTTAAGTCTGTTTTTGTTTTTCATTCTTTCCTTTCTTTTTTTTGAAACTTGAAAGCCTCTCCCACGTGCAAGAGGACCTATCTCTCCAAGAGGCTTCTGTCTGCCACTTCCAAGAGCTGCACATCAGCATATCCAGGAGCTACTAGCCTCCTCCTCTCCCCCATTCCCCTGCAGGGCTCAAGCACGGTACTTCCTAGACAGAAGTCTCCAGACCCTCTGCCCACCACTCTTTCTCAGGGCTTAGACTCCCCATCAGCTGGTCACTGGAGCCAGAATCCTGGGCATTCGTCTTTGCTGCCCTGCTTGGTACCCATTAGGGCACTAACTTGCATTGGTTCCTCTTGGAATTTGTTTCTTTTCTTCTTTTGGTGCAAAAAGGTAATTTTATTAAAGCACGGGTGATGTAGTTAAAGACTGTCGGTGAGGTTCTGTGGGGTGAGGTCTAGAGCCAACGACCGGCAAAGAATGCTCGAGACGTTTGGTGCAGAATGGTGGCTTCTGAAAGCAGGGGGTCCACCCCCTGCTTCCCTAGATACAGTATGCTTGAGAGGAGGGTGCACGGCGGCACTGGGTGTGAAGTCAGGATGAACAAAGAGTTTGGGGTTATCCTGGAGAGGACCTCAAGAAGTGTGCTCTGTATGTCATTAAGAAGGAGGACATTACTCAGCAGGCAGCATGGCATCCTGTGGGTGCTGGGGAGGTGATGGGAGGCACCATTATGAACCACTGGACCCCTGGTGATGCACTTGAGCAGAGGATACTTGGAAGGCTGCTGGCACTGGTCCAGGCTCGTAATAAGGAGACCTTCAACTCCGTTCATGAGAGCACATGGGTGGGAGTTAGCCACAGACAAGAGGGGGGTAGGGAAACCATTTTAGAACCTGAAGGAGGTAGATCTTGACACGTGATGACCATGGGTTGAGAGGGAGAGAGAGGGAGGAAATGAAGATTCCTTCGGGTTTTGAACAAGTTTTAGGGATGCATGAACATGAAAGTTGACCCTGATCTTGTGAAAGGGTAGGTGACATTTGAAGGAGTAATTTCAGGGCAAGATGTGGGTTCCAGAAGGTGAAAGCACCAAGAAAGGAGACGTGCGATGCTCTTGGAGAGGGAAACAAGATTGTTAGCAAGGTTGTTCTGGGCAAAGTGAGCTTTTCAGCATATATTCGTATCCTCCACAGGGAAGCATCTAGGAGAAAAGAAGGGTTTAAGATACAAGAGGAAAAAACCAATTATATGTAATTGCTTCATAACAGAAAAGTGGGCAGGGTTCCGCCACTGCCTTGCTAATGGATCTTAACGCACCAGAGCTAACATCTTATGGAAACCACATTTCAAGGTTTATGATTGTGATTGCTTGCAGTTTATTTTTACAAAGATGCTAATTTCCATAAATAGCATGGAAGCATAAAGCAATTTCCTCTCCAAGTATTTTATGCAATTACTTTCTGGAATTTGTCAGCACTGAACAGCTCCAGCCAATGTATGCTACAAATTATTGTAGTCAAACACTCAGAAATGCATTTGTTCTCCAAGCCTTCATTTATAAATATAGTAGCCTTTTATTTTGCAAATAATTTAGAAAAAGGAAGAATACCTATTTTTTAGTATATGTGCTGCTGAAGCGAGCATGGAAGAATACCTATTTTTTTTTTAATAAAAACTCATTTATAAGATTAAAGGACTCTTTAAATTCTCTTCACTCTCTCTTTTGAAATTTCCACTGTGTGTTTTTCCTGCTCTAAAAACATAAAACATGTTGATGAAAAAATGTGGAAAACACAGGGAAAGACAAAGATGCAAAAATAATCTTTTATTCTACCAGTTGTTAGGGTTTGGTTGTATATATGTATTCCTAATATTTTTAAAAAAGATTTTATTTATTTATTCATGAGATGCAGAGAGAGAGAGAGAGAGAGGCAGAGGGAGAAGCAGGCTCCTCGCTGAGTAGGAAGCCTGGCCTGGGGCTCCATCCCAGGACCCTGGGATCACCACCTGAGCCGAAGGCAGACGCTTAACTGACTAAGCCACCCAGGCGCCTTATTCCCAATATTCTTTTTATAATATTAATATACATGCATCTTTAAAAAATTCATTATACTGTAGTTGGAGTATAATTTTTTAAAAGTTTAACAATGTGAGGAATATTTCCATATGTCCTTAAATATTTTTCCTATAATGATATTTAATGCCTTCATAGTACTGCATTATTTTGCTGTGCTACATTTTATTAAGAAATTCTTTACTGCGGAACCTTTAGGTTGATCAGCTTTTTGCTGTTACAGATAATTTGCTACACAAATGCGTTGCAGATCCAACTTGCTCACATTTGTGGTCATTTTCTTTGAATACATTTCTAGAAAAATGTACTCATTAAGACATAATTTGGGGGTCAAAAGCTATGCGCAGTTTTAAGACCTTAAATTTACACTATCAAGTTCTCTTTCAATGTGTACTCTTACTTTGCAGCAGCTGGCAATATAAAGTTTAAGGGAAATCTTAGTTGTGAGAGATTCTTAAAAATACTTTGGGGCCATTTCTATTACTGGTTTTGTGTAAGATTTTCTTAAGACATTAGAAATAGTGTAACAGATTTTACCCTTCTATTTTTGCCAGTTTTTTCTACTGAGATTTTTAAAATTAATTTGTAAATGTTCTGTTCTTTGTATTCACATTTTGTTCTTCTTATGTTGCAAAGAATTTTCACATTTGGTCATGAATATTTTATTTTTCTTTATGTTTTGGATACACTGACATTTACAATTTCCAAACCATCTACTCTAGGAGCCTCTCAATTTAAGAGCTGTTTGCCTCTGTACCAGGCTTAGAAATAATCATACTGAGAGAAAATATATGCATGTATGTGTCTTTTTCTAGTCTTTTAAAAAAAGTGTTAACATTTTAATTTTAGAATGCAGTTAATTAATCTGCTGGTCTCTTCCTGTGCTATTACCGTATTTTTTTTTCTAATACCGTATTTTTGAACAAGTTACTTTATTGTAACTTTGTAGTGTGTTCAGTAACTATTAAGGCAAGACCTCTCTTCAGTATCATAGTTTTGGCTAATCCAGAAGGTCTTTCAAATGATTTGGTCAAGCTCCAAGAACAAAAATCCTGTTGTTTTGAAAGAGATCTGGCATAATGGGGGAGTTACCAGAGTTCTTTCCCTCAAAACTAAACAAAAAAACAACAAAAAGAACAGTGAAATGAAGAAATGGTACTAGCCCCTCAACACAAAATATGAAGTACTTTTTTTTGAGTACTGTTGAACCTAGTTGTGAGAGAGGATCCTGAAGGCTGTTATGTGTCTCCTCAGATTGTGAGCAGGACAGAGATTTCCCTAAGGGACACTGTCACAAATTGTGCCTGTCTAATGAGTTTTCGGTAAGAACAGTGACATTGGGGATCCCGATGGGACTCGAAAGAAGTAGATATTGTCCCCCAAAGAGGTCTTACCTGATACCAAGAATGGGAAGCAACCCAGAGTTGAAGGCAAAATCGTTGACACAGTTTTTTTGTCTAGGTGCTCAAGGTGACCTTCTAGGGACAGAGGCTGCTGCAGGGGAAGGGGAGAAGGTGGGGGGAGGGAGCAGCACTTCCCAGAGTGAAGGGCTGCGGGTTAAGGGGCTTCCTGTGGACCTCACTGACTTTTGAGTGTTGACGAGAAGAGTCAGATGTTGCTCGAGACAAGGAAGCGCTTAGTTAGTAAGACGATGAGCCGGACGCCAGAGCGGAGTGGAAGCGCTGGGTTGCTCTAGTGCACTCGGTCTCGTGCCCCACGTCCTCCCTGTGCTGGTCTTCCGCAGCAGCTGGCCCTGTGAGGAATGGCACAGACACAGGGGACTAGGGAACTGGGAATGTGCCAGACAGAATGGGTATTTTACCAAATGAAACAGAAACAAATAAATAATAGAAAAATGAGGAAAGGGGATCCAACATACGTATAGTTAATCTCTCTCAAAAGACCAAAAACCAAAAAATTCAATGATACCATGAAAGAAAACTTTTCTCACTTTTTCCGTGAGGTCGTTGTAAATATCGATTCTATACCTTCTGGCATTGAGTCTAACTGAATACTCTGCGGCCGGTCTGGTTTTTTCCTCTTCATATGTGCCTCACTCTCTCTGCCATGATATCTACACAATTTCTTCTTTATTCTGTCTTGTATTTTCACTGGGACATGATGTAAATGATTTTTCTGTAAACAGTTTTTTTCCTCTTCGTAAATGTGTGTTCTGTGTTCAGGAAAGGTATTTTTAGCGTGGTCTTCGAATTTGCAATGTTTTTATTTTTTGATTTTTGCCATTCTTTTTCTAAGCTCACTGTTTCTGTTGTTGTAAGTGTTTTCCTTATACTTTTATATTTCTGCCTGAGCTTTTTGAAAGAGAGATCAGGTTGTCTATAATTTATCTGTGACTGTTATTTTGAGAAATTCATCTAATGACACATGTTCACTGACTACATTTTGCTTGTTTCTATTTTTAAAAATGTTATTAATTGATTTTGTGATTTTGTGAGGGTTCGTTCTGATTCAGGTTTTTTTTTTTTTTTTTTTAAGTGATGGAGCTCTGCTCCGGATGTCCCTCATCCTCCTCGGTTAGGCGAGCAGACTGGCCAGGGTATGTTCTTGCCTTGAAGATAACAGGCACACATGAGGATAGGTCCAGATGCACAAGGATCTTTCTTGTACCTTCTACTTTAGTCATATTTGCTAATATCCCATTGGCCAAAGCAACTCAGATAGCTGAAGCCATGGTCAGGGGGTAGGGAAGTATCTTTACTTACTGTGAAGCCAGGGCAACATTATAAGGCCAAGCCCCAAATCACTGGAGTGGGCAAGTGTGTGCCTCCCATAGAGATTATGTGGATATGTGTGTGTTTGGGGGGGGTGAGAGGTAGGAGTGAATATTTTCACATAATCTAATCTAGGGAACCTTCCTACACTGTGGGTGGGAATGCAACCACTCTGGAAAACAGTATGGAGATTCCTCAAAGAGTTGAAAATAGAGCTACCCTATGACCCAGCAATCGCACTCCTGGGTATTTACCCTAAAGATACAAATATAGTGATCTGAAGGGGCACGTGCACCCGAATGTTTATAGCAGCAATGTCCACACTAGCCAAACTATGGAAAGAGCCTAGATGTCCATCAACAGATGAATGGATAAAGATGTGGTACACACGCATGTGCACACGTGCGCGCGTGTGCACACCCCCCGGAATATTATGCAGCCATCAAAAAGGACTCTTGCCATTTGTGACGACGTGGATGGAACTAGAGGGTATTATGCTGAGTGAAATAAGTCAATCAGAGAAAGACAGTTGTCATATGATATCAGTGATATGTGGAATTTGAGAAACAAGACAGAGGATCATAGGGGAAAGGAGGGAAAAATGAAAGAAGATGAAACCAGAGAGAGAGACAAACCATAAGAGACTCTTAATCTCAGGAAACAAACTGAGGTTTGTTGGAGGGGAGGGTGGGGGAGGGATCGGGTGGCTGGGGCATGGACATTGGGGAGGGCGTGTGCTATGGGGAGTGCTGTGAGATGTGTAAGACTGATTCATCACAGACCCGTGCCCTTGAAACAAACAATACATTATATATTAACAAATAATCTAATTTAATCTGGCAAATCCAGGCTTTTCTTTTTTAAAAGTTTTTAACTCCCGTTAGTTAACTTACAGTGTTGTATTAGTTTCAGGTCTGCAACATAGTGATTCAACACTTCCCTACACCACCCAGTGCCCATCATGGCAAGTGCCGTCCTTCATCCCCATCACCTATTTCCTTCATCCCACCCCCCATTGGTAACCATAGTTTGTTCTTTATATACAAGAGTCTGTTTCTTTGTTCATCTCTCTCTCTCCTTTCCCCGCTTTGTTCATTTGTTGTGTCTCTTAAATTCCACGTATGAATGAAATCATACGGTATTTGTCTTTTTCTGAGTGACCGATTTTGCTTGGCATTACACTCTCTGGCTCCATCCATGTCTTTGCAAATGGCAAGATTTCATTCTATTTTATGGTTGCACAATATTCCAGGGAGAGAGAGAGAGAGAGAGAGAGAGAGAGAGAGAGTGTGTGTGTGTGTGACGTCTTCTTTATCCATTCATCAGTCAGCAGACACAAAGCCAAGCTTTTCAGTGGAGGTAGTATAGTTCTGGAGAGTGTACGCCCATCGCTACACTTATACCCTTATCATAAACAAATACTACTGAATTGGGAAATTGCAGCAAAGTCTCACTTCATCGACATAAAGCCAGCCAGGAAGAAGTACATATTACACTACATGTATATGTATTCATGTTGCTGGAACAAAAGTTTCAAGAAAATGATGCTTATCATTTCTATGAGGGCTTCATGGCGATGACTGCATTTTAGCCATTCCATTCCAATTGGTCCATGAAAATAATGGCTGGTTAAAACCTGATAGATTAATTTCATGACCCACTAATGAGATGTATTTATAGTTTGAGAAAACAGTGCCCTTGTTAACAGACCCCACGTTCTGTCTGCTTCTGTGTGTGTTGACTGTCCTTCTCTGATACTCGGCCGGAGGGGGAGGGTCGATAAATGAGGCAGATTCCCAGCACAACTCCTGGACTCCGGCTGGCCATCACGGGGTGTAGTTTTGGTCCCTGGGGTGGTATGTTCCCCTGTTGAACAACTCTTGCCAGTGGTGTACACATAAAACTGTACTTGCCGGCACGCTTGGTTATCAGGGCTCTTCAGAGAGATCTAGATGGTCATATCCTTTCACTCCCCTGACCTACTAACACAATGAATCATATTAATGAGATCCCTAATATTCAATCAACCCTGTGTTCCTGGCATTAATTGTACTTTGCCACAGTATACTATCTTTTTAAGATTCAACTGGACTTGGTTTACAAATAGTTTATTGAAAAGTACGATGTTTGTACTCATCTACTGATGAACGTTGGTTAGTACTGTATTTTTCAGGTTTTTATACAGGATTTTTGTTAACTTCATAAAAATGAGTTGGAGCATTTTCCATCATTTTTTTTTCTTTTTGGAATCAGCTTAAATTGCACAGGAACAACCTGTTCCTTGAAGATTTGAAAGATCTTGATAGTAAATGGGGCACAGAACCTTTTTTGGGAGACTCTTCTCTGCAGCTTTTTTAATGTTCTGTATGATTATTGCATTATTCAGGATTTCTCCTACTTCTTTAATCAACTTTGGTGACATACCTTTCCCTATAGAAACTTTCTATTTCATCGAAAATTAAAAATTTTGTAGGGCAAAGGGAGGTGTTTTATAATTTTTCAAAATTTTTAAAATTTTGCTTTTAATTTCTGGTTTATTTTTTCTTCACTGAGCAATCTTTACATTTTAGGTTTTGAAATGCTGAATCTTGAAGTGCTCAATTTCACGAATGTGGCAAGGACAGCTGACATTTTGACATTTTTCTAAACTGCTGTGGGTAGTTGACTATAAATTACATTCCTTGCATGAGGGAAGGCTGTTCTGTTATCCCCTCTTTCTGCTGATTCTTCCCATCTACTGTTAACCCACTCGCCACATTGAGTCCTCTCCTCCCAGAGAGGAGCAGGCTACCTGTTTTCTTCTTGTCTCCTGCTCACCTCTGTCCTCAGGAGCCTACCTTCCCCCCTTGCAGTGCTTGTCCAGCTGTTTCCAGAAGCAGAGATAGCTCTGTCCTTGAGAGAAATAATGGGTCCAGCTACTGGCTGAAACGGAATTCTGCTTCCCCATTTGCTGATCTTGGCCTCTTGTTTGTTTTTTGTTTGTTTGATTTTGTTTTGTTTTGTTTTTTAGTTTTTCCAATATTACCCATAATGACACCTTCAACATTTCGGTACAAGAGTATTCTAATTACCAAGTGGTGCCAGTTCACACTCCACGAGGGCCCGGGCAGGTCGCCCTTGTCACTGCACAGTCACAGTGTTTGATATCGCTAGAAACAAGTTGTCTGTTTCATAGCAGTTTGGACATTTTAAACTTCATCAGCCTTACGTCTAGATGGAAGTGACCACCTTGGTTTTCAGAGCCTGGAATTCTGAGAGTTGGTGGAACTCATTTAAGGAAGGGTACATTTTTAAGCTATGTTAGAAAATGGATTAAACCAGGAGTTTATACTTTATGAAAAAAAAAAAAAAGAGGCTCATGCATGTTATAAGTTGAAAACTAAGGTACTGGTAAGTTGTGTGTGTGTGTGTGTGTGTGTGTGTGTGTGTGTGTGTATAAAATTACGAGCCAAATTTGCTATTACTCAGTGTGATCTGGACTTCCAGGACTCCAGATGAGTCTGGAAAGAAGAAATCACTGTCAGAATTTTCTGCTGGGGTGAAGGCAGCACTTGTGAAGGCCGCCTTCTGCTAGTTTGGTTCTGTTTGTTGGCTTGGATGACTGCCCATTTGCCAGGAGTGAAGATGGAAGAAACTGATGGAAAGAAGCCAGCCCGAGTGTAAGGGGCAGAGCTGTCCTTCTGGAGGCAGAGCTGCCTATGTGTTGGCAATAACTTGTGGCCATACTAAGCTCGTGTTGGGAGGGAAGAGATGGGGAGATGTGTGGGATGGGCAGATTGAAGCAGGTCCAATGCCCTGTGGCTAGTTCAAGCAAATTCCTTTCAGAGCACACTTTATGAGTAGAATGCAGAGCGTTCTTTCCATGGAGCAGTGGTCACAGGAGCCAGGGTCCCTAATCCTCCCTCCTCCATGGCCCTCTGATGAAAGAAGACCCTCCCAGACCCTGGTCGAGGTCTTTGGCTTTGCCTCGTGCTTCAGGGATGGGCTTTGTGGCCTTGCATCTTGGAGGAAGCCCAGTGGCTTTGAGGTGACCTTCAAACCCTCCTTTCCATTCCATCCTTGGGAGGTCCGGCATGTGGCAGGCATCATTGCTCACTGCTTTGGGGGTGGAGCTCTTGCGCTGCACACGCTGTAAACACTTTCTGGGATGCATTAGCCGCTTCCACTGTGAGAGCCAGGAAAGTGTTTGGTGCATGGAGTAGGGAAGGAACGCGTGGAGTGGCAGACGGCCTTGCTGTGGCGGATTCTATTCTGGCCCTCATGTGAGGAGGCTGCTTACCTGGCTGGTGCCCACGGTGTACCTGGCTGCTGACTGCTGGGGCCTGCTGGACCCTTAGTGACGTACTCAGCAGCCTGACCCCTTAACAGACCATGGAAAGATGTGGGGTGGGGAGCAGGGAAGAGCCCAGCCCATGCTGTGGAATGAGCTAGCTATGGTTTATTATGCAGCTAATTGATAAAAATCATCAAGAGGTTCATGTACATGCATGGGCACACGGCAAACCGGTGGCGTGCTGAAGCAGCCCCAGTCCTTCCCGGCTCGGCTTGCGAACCCCCGGAAGGTGACCGGCCAGAGTCTCTGTCCTTCTTGGCCCCGTCCCGATTTTTTTCTATGCTGTCTGCTGATCCACTTTGGTGCCCACCCCAGGACACAGGTGTTTCAAGCCAGCCTTGGCTCCCAGCCTCCTCCCTTGGCTAGCCCTTGAGCAGTTTCCTGGAGAGAGTTAACAGGTTTTTCCATTCGAGGAATAACCAAGGGAAACTTGCCCTTCGAAAGATGCATGGCACCCAGGACGTGCGCATCGTCCTGGGGATCATGTGGAAGTACTCACAGAGCTCAGAGCTTTGTGCCACAATGTTAGACTGTGGGATTAGCACCTCGTTCTGAGATTCAGTTAACAAATCCACTGACTGGCCATCCCTGATGAGACCAAGAAAGAGAGATCTCTCTGGAAATGAGCAGGAGACTAGACTTGGCAGTAGAAGAGCATATGTAGTCCTAATCTGCATTCAGCATTTACAATCTGGACAGTCTTCTCTGCTTTCTCTTTGCTTTTTTTATTACTATTTTTAAAATTTTATTTTATTTTTTCAGTGTTCCAAGGTTCATTGTTTATGCACCACACACAGTGCTCTGTGCAATCCGTGCCCTCCTTAATACCCACCACCAGGCTCACCCATCCCCCACCCCTCTCCCCTCCTAAACCCTCAGTCTGTTTCTCAGAGTCCACAATCTCTCATGGTTTGTCTCCCCTGTCCGATTTCCCCCAACTCCCTTCTCTTCATCTCCCATGTCCTCTGTGTTATTCCTTATGCTCCACAAATAAGTGAAAACGTATGATAATTGACTTTCTCTGCTTGACTTATTTCACTTAGCATCATCTCCTCCAGTCCCATCCATGTTGATAGAAAAGTTGGGTGTTCATCCTTTCTGATGGAGGCTTAATATTCCATAGTATATATGAACCACATCTTCTTTATCCATTCATCCGTTGAAGGGCATCTTGGCTCTTTCCACAGTTTGGCGACTATGGGCATTGCTGCTGTGAACATTGGGGTACAGATGGCCCTTCTTTTCAGTACATCAGTATCTTTGGGTAAATACTCAGTAGTGTGATTGCAGGATCATAGGGTAGCTCTGTTTTTAATTTTTTGAGGAATCTCCACATTGTTTTTTTTTAGTAGAAAGTTGAGTATATATAAAGGAGTTGTAGCTTCCATGGTACGCTAGAATTCCCTTTGTGGGGTGTGTTGTTTGCAAGTATTTTCTCTTGGTCTGTAGCTTGGTTTTTAAAAAAATCCTCTTAATTAGGGTCTTTGTAGACCAAAGGTTTTTAATTTTGATGAGGTCCACTTTATCACTTTTTTTTTTTTCATTTGTGGATCATGGTGTTGGTGTCGTGCCTGAGAACTCTGTGTAGCTCAGGTCCTGAAGATTTTCTCCTGTTTTCTTCTAGAAGTTTTATATTTTTACACTTTGTGTTTAAATTCATGATTCATTTTGAATTAAGTTTTGTGTATGGTATGAGGTTAAGGCTGAGACTTACTTTTGCCCATAAATATGCAAAGGCTCCAGCATCATTGGCTGATAGTCAGAAATCAATGGGGATATCTGTGTGGCATTACTTCCAGACTCTGTATTTTGTTCCATTGAGCTATATGCCTCTCTCTCTCCTTCAGTAAGACATTATCTGTGTTACTGTAGCTACATAATAAGTGTTGAAACTGAGTACAGTGCTCCTTCCTACTTCAAGATTATTTAAGAATTTCTAGTTCCTTTGCATTTTCATATTAATTTTGAATAATCTTGTCTATACATACAAAAAAAGCTGCTAGAATTTTGATAGGAATTATGTTAAACCTATTGGTCGGTTTGAGGAAGGATTAACTACTTGATTATGTTGAGTCTTCCAATCCATGAACATGGTCTGTCTTCTAATTATTTATATAGATTTTGGCTTCTTTTACAAGTGTTTTATAAAATTTTGTATGTGTCTTTTAGATTTATGCCTAAATACTTTGTAATTTTTTGAATGGTTATAAACGTTGTTGAGGTTTTCATTTCATTATCCACATGTTAGTTGCTGATACATAGGAAAACGATTGATTTTTGTGGATTGCTCTTGTACCTATAATCTTTCTAAACACATATATTATTTCTAGAAGTGTGTGTGTGTGTGTGTGTGTGTGTGTGTGTGAGAGATTTCCTTAGGATTCTGTATATAGACAGTGTGGATTAAGCCTAAAATTAAGGACCACTATTGTGTGCTGCCTTGACATCTGGTGAAACCAGGAGGGTCTAGAAAGGCCTCATGGCATGTTCCCTTCTCCACTCTGCTCCCATGGATATGGGACCCTAGCCAAACAAACGTCCTTATGTGGGGGCCAGGCAGGGTTCCTGCTTATACCTGAAAATGGGTTTCAGTTCCTTGCCAGACTACAGAATTCAAACAAGCCAATCACATCCTCTTTAAGGAACCAGAGGTCGCATCTTGATATTACCTGCCTGCCTTTGTCCTTGCTTGTTAATTCTCCTCCCACATGAAACCCCCACATGGCCCTGTATGACCTGCACTGTCCTCTTCTCCTGGGCTGTGAGTATGTGATTAATAACCTGCTGTCAGGTGTCAGGTGTCTGGCCATTCCTATAACCCAAGGGAGAATCCCTCCCTTGTCTGGTGGGTGAATTGGAGGTGATTAAACAGATAGTCATGTCATCTACGAATAAGGACAGTTTTATTTCTTCCTTTCCCATCTGTATGCTTTACTGAGGTTTGTTTTATGTCCCAGAATGTGGTCTCTCTTGAATGCTCCCCACATCGTGATTGCTCTGTCTTATCAGTTACTTCAAGTGATGTGTAGAAGCCTGACCTCCATGTAGGTTCTTTTACCCCTCCCCTCTTTTAATATGGTAACTGTCCTAAATATGTTGGTTTTTTTTTTTTGTACATAGAGTGCCATATCAGATGATACAACTTTTGTTTTAACTGTCAAACATTAAAAAAACCCCCACAGTTCATTAAGAGAAGGGTATTCTATTATCTGTTTTTATCCATTATCTGGTTCTTTCTTCCTACTTGAAGATCTAAGCCTCCTTCTGTTATCATTTTCCATCTCTCTGGAACACTTCTTTTTCCCTTTCTTTAAGGATAGGTCTTCTGATAGCAGATTCTTTATTTTCCTGTACCTGAGAATGTTTTCATTTCCCTTTTATTCCTGGAGGGCATTTTTGCTGCGTAAAGAATTCTGGTCTAACGGATCTTCCAGCACTTGAAACGTGCTACTTCCTTCTGCCGCTTTGGTTTCAGATGAGAAATCCACTGTCATTCAGATTTTTCCTCTCTAGGCGATTCATTTTTTCTCTCTAGCTGATTTTTGGATTTTTGTTTGTCCTTAAATTTCAGAGGTTTGATTATGATGCATCCTGTTGTGTCATTCTTTGGGGTTGTTCTGTTTAAGGATCCAGATTCTTGAATCTTTTTTTCCCCGAATTGGAAAAATTTTGGCCATTATTTCTTCAAATATATTTTTTCAGCCCCACACTATTTCTCCTCTCCTTCAAGCTCTGTCATCTCAATATGGTAAAAAACTGCATCTGGTGAGGGTTTTGTTTTTTTTTTAAATTAAGTTGTATTCTCAGTTCTGCAATTTCTATTCGTTTCTTTCTTTGTCATGTCTTATATTTCTTTTCTGTGATTTTCTATCTTTTTGTTTCGAGAGGATTCATAATTGGTTACTGAAGAATTTTTATGATGGCTGCTTTAATGTCTTTGTCAGAAAATTCTGACAAACTCTCAGTGTTAGCATCTGTTGGTTGTCCTTTCTCATTTAAGTTGTGATTTTCCTGGTTCTTGGTATAACAAAGATTTTTTATTTTATTTTTATTTATTTTTTTAAAGATTTTATTTATTTATTTATTTGACGGAGAGAGATCAAAAGTAGGCAGAGAGGCAGGCAGAGAGAAAGGGGGAAGCAGGCTCCCCGCTGAGCAGAGAGCCCGATGTGGGGCTAGATCCCTGGACCCTGAGATCATGACCTGAGCTGAAGGCAGAGGCTTTAACCCGCTGAGCCACCCAGGTGCCCCAATAAGTATTTTTTAAATTGTATTCTAAATACTTTTGGTATTAGGTTATGAGACTCTGGAATCTACTTAAATCTATATTCTACTATAGTCACCCTGTTTAGAAGGTCCTTGTCTGCCATAATTATAATGACAATTCAATTTTTACAGCCCTTGCAGTGGTGTTCTGGTTTGCTTCATTTATGGGCAGTGATATTCCACACTCTAATTCAATTCCCAAACCTTTTATACAGTTAATACTGTTCAGTTTCATTTGTGGGTAGGTTAAGGGTCTGTTTAGGATTTTATATGCAAGTTTAAAAATTCCCTTTCTCTAGCTACCCTCTTCTAAGCTCTGACCCACCCTCCTCATTCTACTTGGGAGGAGGAGGAGTGCCACCTGTCCTTGCTGGGTGGGGGGGGTGGGAGTCCACACTCTCCACTTGGTCTCAGCAGATAACGTGCATCAGTGGGGTAGGTGTCACCTAGGGCTGCCCACTATTGCTTGGGTGTATGGATGAGAGTCCAGGATCCCCACCTGGTCTTTGGTGATAACATGCCCTCAGCTAGGGGAGGGTAGCCTGTCCAGACTGTCCAGAGAGATAGTCCAGAAGTAAAGGTCCAGGCTCTCCACTCATTCTACTCATTCTTTGCTGGCACTGCTGCTGGTGGTGGTGGTGGTGGGGCAATCCATGCTCTTTGGCTAGGGCAAGGTGGTTATTATCAAAATAATTTCTGTCTTCTGGGCTGTCTTTTGGTCCTTTGACTAGATAGAATAAACTTCTGTTGGGGCTTTTATGGAGTGGGTGTCTTTGCTTACTCTTTTTCTGCGTTGCAGTTGTCTGCACTCTGTCCAGAATATGTGGAATCTAGAAGGAAAACCCAGGGAACCCAGTACTATCTTGTTCCTTAAGCCCTGAGGTCCCTAGCCTATCAGCCCTCTTCTTTTCTGCTTTCGGAGTCTTGTTATGATTGTTTACTTCATTATGTCCAGGGTTTTTGTTATACTTAGCAGGGGGAGTAGGGACACTTGAATCTACACCATTTTGTTTATAATCCAGCATTTTTTTTTAAGTTTTGAGGAATTCAGTATTTTCACTAGAATATGACTAGGTTCTGATTTTAATCAACACAGCTTAGGTATTTTTTTTGGACTTGGGAGTTTTTTTTCAGTATATCTTTACATTTCTTTTTCTGTTCCAGTTTTTCTGTTCTCTCCTTTAAGAACATGAATTATCCATATGGGATCTCCTTTGTCTATTCTCCTTGCCTGTCATCTTCTATTATACTTCTAGCACTTCCCCTTTCATTCCCAATTCTCATGCTTGTCTGCTACTTCCCAGACTCTTAATTCTCTGTAATGTAATGTTTCTCTTTAATCTACCTAATGCTTGAAGACACTATTTCCATATGCTGGCTGCTTTTTTATTTGAAACTTGTTGTTTTATCAACTCATCTTTCCTGCCTTTTTTTTTTCCTCAAAGTGCACGTTTACTTTAGTTTCTTTAAATGTTCAAAGCAAGTGCTATCTAAAATTGTTTCCTAAGGGCGCCTGGGTGGCTCAGTGGGTTAAAGCCCCTATCTTAGGCTCAGGTCATGATCCCAGGGTCCTGGAATCGAGCCCCACATGGGGGGGGGTGTCTTTGCTCAGCAGGGAGACTGCTTCCCCAGACCCCCCCCCTCCACCTGCCTCTCTGCCTACTTGTCCTCTCTCTCTCTGTGTGTGTCAAATAAATAAAATCTTTAAAAAGGGGCACCTGGGTGGCTCAGTGGGTTAAAATTGTTTCCTAGAATAAAACTTTTTTTCTGAAAATTTATCTCTTACATGTTATGTTATTTCTTTTCATGCTGTAGATGTTTGTAGTTTCCAAGTTGGTTTAGTTCCGTTCACTGCTCCTCAAATAAACATTTGCAATGATCCTGTCACCATACGCATTATTCCCCAAAACCTATGAGGCACATTTTTCTTGGTATCAGTCAGGATCAGCTAGATCTCATTGCAGTAACATCTAAAATAATTGCAGCGGCACAATACACGGAAGACTTTCTCCTCGCTCATTGAGTATCGGTCACATGTCTTCTCGGTTCCACTGCCATCTGAAACATTGCTTTTTGATATTGCAGAGGAAAATAGAAAATGTGACAAGTTGGGAACTGGTTTTAAAGCTTCTGAATAGAAGTGACCGATATCACATTCTGTTCGCCAAAGTCAGTCACACGTCCACACCTAATGTCAAAGGGATGGGGGTGTGTACCTGGACCCAAGAGGGAAACTGGAAATATTTAGTCAACAGCACTAATGGCTATCATAATTCCCCCATTGTTTTCTTGTGTTCCCTAGAAATCCATCTCGAAGATTGTTAGGAGTGGACATAGGAGGAGTTAAGCAAGTACCTGCCTGCCTGACCGTATCAGTAGTTACAGCTGACATCTGATTGGCTGGTGCCTGTGTCTTACTAGTTGTTCAATACTTTATTTATTTATTTTTTTTAAGATTTTATTTATTTGACAGACAGAGATCACAAGTGGGCAGAGAGGCAGGCAGAGAGGCAGGCAGAGAGAGGAGGAAGCAGGCTCCCCACTGAGTAGGGAGCCCGATGTCGGGCTCAATCCCAGGACCCTGAGATCATGACCTGAGCCGAAGGCAGAGGCTTTAACCCACTGAGCCACCCAGGTGCCCCTGTTCAATCCTTTAAATATCATTCTTGATCATATAGGTTTTCCCTATATTGCAGCTTTATTCATCCAGCACCATGAAGGTCTGATTGTGGGAGCTGGGATCATGGCCCTATCTACAGACTCATTTGGATATGGTCCCTTGCTTTCCCTGCTACTGTTGATTTTGATCCATGGTTAGAGACTTCATGTTCTTCCTGCCTCCCCTGTGCTTTGTCATGGTTTCCAGCTGGGAAGCCCCCTCATCTAGAAGCTATTCTAGAATTTTGCAAACTTAGTCCCATAATGTTCCTATGCACCGCTCGCCTAAGAATGGACGTTTATAAATCTGCCCTCGTGACTTTTTCTTTATGTGGTCCTGTCTATACTTGATAAAACAAAATCCTTGACTTTTATCATCTGACTGGCATCATGTCAAGACTGTTCTCCAGAACTGTTGGTATTCACATGGTCTGTTGTTCTTTGGTCGTTTGGGACAGTCTCTGGGTAGGGGAACTTGGTCACTTCCACTACCTGAATGCTGACATTTTGACCCCGTGGCTCTTGGGATGGGCTCAGCATTGTTGCAGGCTTCTCTGCATTCTCTATGGTGTCATGTGTGGTAGGCCAGTTGTGTCTAAAGACTCGGGTAGGATGAACAGGACACCAAAGACCATGGAGCCCAAAACCAACTTCACCAAGGTCTCAGAACAGGTGAGGGGTCAGACCTAGGACTAGACCCACTCCTCTAGTCCACTTGCTGTCTTGCTCTAGACATCTTATGGCATCAGTGCTGGTGGCTAGTGGCTGGGTCAGTGTACCTGCCACTGCCTTAGCCATATCTTCCTTTCCTTCTCTTCTGTGTTTCCTCTCTGTTTGCTCTTCTCTTCAACAGTTTTACCCTTCTTCTCCCATATGTGTTAGGTCTGCCGGCAGAGCCTACTAGTACATACCACCCTCACTGTTGGCCCTAAGTATGGAATAGATTGCTGACTGTACGTTGGAAGAAGGAAGCATTTGGTGTGTAGTTGGAGAACATTAGTGTGAAAGGGTAGAGAGATTCTGTATTTGTTTATTGTACAAGGAAGCATGATAGTGCTGTCATATAAATAATGCTAATTGGGCTGTCTCTTGGCTTGGCCTGAATCATGCTGTTTTCCTTAAATTTTCCATCAGAAAGCAGATGTCTTCAAATGACTTTCCTACAACCACTTGCTTTCTTAGAAGTGAGCTATGTTTATTTCTTCCGTTACAAAAATGTGTTGTTTATAACTTGTAAAGAAATGTGAATGTACCCTGATTTGCTTCCCATCCACTTTTCTCACTGGTCATTATGCAGCCTGCTGTCAGGTGGACCAGATGGCCTGCACGGTGTGGCGGTAGAGGGAGGCATCCCGGGCAGGTCTTGAGAGGTACTCTCATTTGAGAGTATGAGGAAATTCCCTTGGAAATATCTGGACTCAGGGCACATATTCAGTCTTAGGTATTGGCTCAGTAAAACTGGTCCATCCCTTTGAGCCAAGATGAAATCAGTGGGAAGAATGAAAGTAAGTAGATACTTGCTCAGACCTTCTATTTGTTGTCGCTGAGATAGGCATCTCTGAGTTCTCGCTCTGTCTTTGTACATGGCTCACCGTTTCCTCCAAACAGTGGGCTGATTGTGTATCCATGCCCTAGTCAAGCTGAACGATGGCTCATGCTTTCCTCTGCTGCTCCTCCCCCACTCAGTCCTTTCTCCACTTGCCCCCCTGTTCTTAACTCAAGATGCGAGGCATTTGCCAAGTCTTCCCCAGCCCTCTCACTGCCAGAAATCTCTCCCTTATTGTGTCCCACCTTGTAACCAAGGTGTTTCTACTCATGTCTTTTCTCCCCTATCGGACTTCACGTGTGACTTTTCTCCCGCGTTCCCTGGGGTCTATGTGTGCTTTCCCTTTGGGCCCGCAGTCCAGTGCAGCTCCCTGGGCACTGCGAGGGCTCATCTGAGCACATACTCTCTGCTTGGGAAGAAGCTCGTATTGAGGTGGGGAGACAAGTAGATAATGTGAGAAGTAGAGAATGGGTCCTGTTGAAGCCTTCTGGTCCCAACCAGCCACCCCAGTCCATCCAGCACCGCACTCTGCTTCTCCTGGGCCTTCACTGAGTTCGGTAGAGTGTCCCTTGTCCCTGCCAGTCTGGGGCCTTTTCCATGTGCACCCTTGAGCCTCTCCTGTGGGGCGGCCTTGGCCCTGAGACATCCGGAAGACCTGGCTTAGCCTTTGGCAGCCTGAGACCTTCTATTCTACCTCTTTGGTTTGTGTTTTCTCATTCTGCTGCTTGAAAAAACATGGGAGGTTTCTCTCTCATGTAATCGTACTTTATGTCCCTGGCTGCACACTTCGCACCGATAGTCCAACCTTAGGGCTTGCTGGTAGATTCGAAGTTCAAAGCAAAGATGGCCTGTTTCGGACTTACCAAGAGAAGCACTGGCTTATTGCTTGAGAATCCTGCCTTAATTCCCATAACTGTTCTGTTCTTTTTGACATTTATGTTTAGTCTGCCAAAATCTTTTTATTGTGTAATAATTAAGAATTAGAAAGGATTAAATGATAACACAGGGCACACTCATGTACTACCTTCTAGCTTCTAGGAAATAAAACACTGTCAATATAAAGACTGAGGCACATTTCCCTCTTTCTCTCCCTGTTGTCCCCATAGGTAAAGACTCTTTTGAATTTTGAGTTTATAGTTCCCTTCCTTGTCTTTAAAGATTCCTATGTATTCCTAAAGTATATAGTGTTGTTTTGTACTTTTTTAAACTTAATATAAATGGAATTATACACAGAGGGGCGCCTGGGTGGCTCAGTCAGTTAAGTGTCTGCCTTCAGCTCAGGTCATGATCTGGGGGTCCTGGGATCGAGTCCCGCATCGGGCTTCTTGCTCAGTGGGGAGTCTGCTTCTACCCTCTCCCCCGTTCATGCCCTCTCTCTCTCTCTCAAATAAATGAATAAAATCTTTAAAAAAATGGAATCCTACATAGAGTTTTCTGCAGCTTGTTTTTCTTACCCAACATCCTGTCAATGAGAATCATCAGTGTTGTTTACTGGAGCTTCCATTCATTCATTTCTGTTGCTCTGTGGTATTTCGCTGTATGGAGACTTTAAACGCTATGTATTCATTCTCCTGTCCTAGTTAAATGTCCTAGGACATTTAATGAAGGTTGTTTCCAATTTTATTTTTATGAACAATTCCATTCATCTTTTTTTTGGAGATTAATTTCTCTCAGGTCTAGGAGTGGAAATTCTGGGTGAAATGATACACCTGTCTTCATCCTTACCAGCTACCATAAAGTTATTGTCCGAAGTCATGGTACCTGTTTCTAGTCCAACCCCAAAGCCAGGAATACTCATACCACATTATCTCCAACACTGGATGTTGTCAGGCTTTTTCATTTTTGTCAGCGTCTTGATTGTAAAATGGTACATTTTTGATGTTATAATTTGTATTTTCTTGATGACTAGTAAAATACTCCTTTTTTCATATCTACTGGCATTCGGTTTTCACCTGAGAATTGCCCATCCATACTTTTTACTCATGAGTTTTTCTGGGTATTCTTGGTCTCGCTTATTTGTAGCCATTATCTGTATATTCCAGACATTAATCCTTTGTCACTTACTGTCTCTTCTCAGCGAGTGGCCTACATTTTTACCTTCTATGGTGAACAAAAGTGTTTATTTGAGCTTTAATGTAGAGTCTCTGTAGCAAATACTCTGGAGAGTAAGGACTTGGACCTCTTTCGTTCAGCGATGTACCCCAAGTGCCTAGAGCGGCATTTAGTGTTCAAAAAATACTAATCGAATAAGTGAATGGATAGATGTTTATTCCTCTTATCATTTACAATTTGCCTTTTTCTGAGCCCTTTTAGAGAAATCCCTTCTTACCTCGATGCCACACAGTTACCCTTGTATGTCTTCTTCTCAGTGTTTAGCCTCATTCTTTTTTTTTTTTTTTTTGCCCAAAGAAAATGATTTTCTGTGCTGTATGGCTCTGTGAAGAGGAAATGAATGAATTTTCCAACAGGCTGCGCTCCTTCCTAACCGATGTCACACAACTCTCTTTTCTTCGAGAACCTCAATGTTTTCCCCTTATTTGGAAAATGGGGATGACATGAACTTGCCTTGCAGGGTGGATGTGAGATTAGCTTAAACAGACTCTGCCGAGCCCCTGGTCCATGCCTGGGACCAAGGAGGCCCCCGGCCACGAGGTCGCTCCTTCCTCCTCTCGTATCTTCTCGAGGGAAGGCGCAGCGGGAGCAGGGTCCCCGGAATCTGAGACTATCTTTCCCGGCCACTTCCCCGTGGACGTGTCGAAACCCCACATGGGCTCTTCCAGCCTCTCTGGCAGCTGGCTCCCCTCCCCGCTCCTTCCTTCTGGTCTGGCCTCCTCTCCACGGCCTGGGTTTCTGCTCGAAGCCAAGTAGCAGACGCCTCTCTTTTACAACCTGTCACAGACCCCTGAGTAGATCCTGGCGGACCTCCGAGCCGCTTCACCATTTTCCCCTCTAAAAACGTAAAGACGCTTTCCAGCAATTTTTAAGCAAGGGTATGTAAGGCCCGGTTTCCTCCCAGGAAGGTTTGTGATGCGTTCACACGTCAGTATGCGTGCACACAACCAACAACATCGTGCGGCTCTTTACCACGGCCTCCGGCTTCTGACAGTGGGGCACAGGCCGAGCCGGAGAAAGACCTGGAATCCTGCTGTTTGAGCGGGGTTGACGTGCGTCTGCTGGCAACTGGAGACGTGGAAGATGGTTTCTGTCTTGGGCGGCCCCCAGCATCACGGTGAAGATGTTCATGAGGCTTTATGGCTTCTTTTTTAAAAAAGATTTTATTTATTATTTATTTGACAGATCACAGGTAGGCAGAGAGGCAGGCAGAGAGAGAGAGAGAGGAGGAAGCAGGCTCCCCGCTAAGCAGAGAGCCGGATGCGGGGCTCGATCCCAGGACCCTGAGATCATGACCTGAGCTGAAGGCAGAGGCTTAACCCACGAGCCACCCAGGCGCCCCACACCCTTTATGGCTTCTTGTTCAAGAACCACGTTGAATCTGGCTGTTCGGCTCCACTGCGGTGTTGGAAGGTGGGCTTTCTGAGGTGTGTTCTTGCAATTAAACTGCTTTGCGCTGGTTTTTGATTGATGGCCGTTCTCACCAGAGCCAACAGCTGGGCGGCAGGTGGACACTCCTTGGGCGTGGAGTCTGCAGTGCTGTGGGGTCTGGATTATTCCTTTCTGAAGCCCCTTTAGGTGTCATGTGCTTAGTCTTGAAGCCAGCTCTGCATCTCGGCCAGTAGAGAGGCTGGGGATGCCCGCCTGTCCTAGACCAGGGCTCTTCCTTCTCAGCACTTGCAGGGGAGTAAGAACCACCCTGGGGTCTTGTTTGTGTTGTTCAAAAGCAATGCGATGCAAGCCGCAGGTATCTCCGTATGGTTCTCAGGAGCCGGGTTAAAAGAAGGGAAAAGAAACAAGATCGGTTTTAGTGATGTATTTCATTTTACCCCAAATACCAAATATGGTCATGTCAGCATTCAATCAGTATAACAGATTCTCAGTGAGATGCTTCACCGCGCCTTTGGGCACACGTGGTCTTTGAAGTCAGGTGTTTATTTTCCACCTACAGCCCGTCCCAACTCAGAACACAGGAGTCCCCCTCCCTCGCGGCTTCCTTTCCCACAGCCCGGGTTACCTGGGATCACCTGCAGCCCTGAAGCAGGTGAACCTCCTTCTGACACTTTCTCAGAAGGTCACGAGCCACCTGACGCTACGTCACGCGGCGTCACCCAGCCCATGTCATCTCACACAGGCATGGTGTCACCTCCCGTCCTCCTGAGAAGACGAAAGGGAAACAGAAGGGTTAGAACAGAGCAGTGTGATACCGTGAGACATAGAGCGACCACATTCACGTAACCTTTCCTACCGTGTATTGTTACAGTTGCTATTCTGTTCCTGGTTCTTGTTGTTCATCTCTTACTGTGCCTGATTTATACATTAAACTCCATCATAGGTAGGTACGGGTAGGGAAAAACATTGGCTGTCCAGGGTTTGGTACGATCTGTGGTTTCAGACATGCCCTGGGGGGACGGCCGTGGTCACGTTCGGAACACCCGCTTGCCACCTTGCTCAGTGGCTACTGGACTGGACACAGGACTTTTCGGGAAGAGGTGGGAACCAGAGTGTCTTGTGTCCCATCTTTCCTGCATCACTCGGACCACCACTAGCTAATTTCCCGTGTTCTCTTCTTGCAGGGAGAGAACCAGAGTGCAGCTGGATCCTTCTGTAGTATGGAGCAGGTGAAAGCTCTGTCCCCTTTCTTCCCTCCCCTATAAGCTACTTAGGACTTAAACGGGACCAGGGAGGTTCTTGTTTGCATGGAAGTAACTTGGAGTGATGCTTCCACATTCCTCAGTAGTGGTTCTTAGATTGCGAGGTCCAACAGGCATATAATTCCCATATTTTAAAATTAGCAAAATTGGTCTGAAATGCTCTGGGGATACTTTCTCGAGAATATAAATTCCTTGAGGGCAGACTGGGGTCCGTGTCTTTCACCACTGTCATCGGACCTCCTTTTGAGCAGCATAGAGCTGCTGCTCAAAAAACACTGAAGGAAGGTGCCCCACAGGTGTGCTGAGGTGTCTTATGTCCCCAGCGTCCTATCTGGTAATGTACTTTTATCCAGTTCAGAGTTTTTGTTTAAAGATTTTATTAATTTTGTTTGATTGAGAGAGAGAGAGAGAGAGAGCACGAGCAGTGGGGGCCGCAGGTGGAGAGAGAGGGAGTAGCAGGCTCCCCACTGAGCTCAACATGGGACTCGATCCTAGGACCCTGAGGTACCCCAGGACCGGAGCTGAAGGCAGACGCTTAACCGATGGAGCCCCCCAGGCGCCCCCATCCAGTTCAGCTTTTAAACATGGGTTTGTTCTGACATTATATTTGGGATACAGCAATTTTTTTGTGCAGATTTTTAAAGGGAAGATTGCAGTAGTTCTTTATCTGAACTTAAACATCTGAAAGTCTAGTTTGCTACAGTGTATTTTAAACATGACCCTTGCTGGCTCCGGGTAGTATTTTAAAGAGTCTTTGCCAATCTGATAAGTGTTTGAGATCTTTTTTTTTTAATTGGTGGTGATATTCGTAAGTTTAATGGTTGTGTTCGTGTCTTCTTTTATGGGTTTCCTATTCATGTCTTTCCCTGATTTTTTGTTAATCTGTTCCTCATCCTCTTGCTGATTTTTAAAAAGTTGTTATTATACACTGAAGTTAATAACCTTCTGCCTGTTACTTATGTTTAAAATGTTTTAATTTTTATTATTCACTTAAATTTTTTTTCTTTGAAAGGATTTTTTTGAAAAGTTTTTATTTAAATTCCAGTTAGTTCACATGCAGGGTAATACTAATTTCAGGTGTAGAAGTTAGTGGTTAACTCTTCCACACAACACCTGCTGCCCCTCACGACACGTGCCTCCTTCATTCCCATCACCTGTGTCCCCCTCCCCCGCCCGCCTCCTGGTTACCTCAGGTAACCAGCAGTTTGTTCTCTATACTTAACAGTCTGTTCCTTCATTTTCCTCTTTTTCCCTCTGTGCTTGTTTTATTTCTTAAATCCCACATAGGAGTGAAATCATATGGGATTTGTCTTTCTCTGACTTATCCCACTTAGCAGAATACTGTCTACTTCTACCCATGTCACTGCAAACGGCACGATTCCATTCTTTCTGATAGCTGCGTAATATTCCACTACACAGATATACACATACATACACCCCACATCTTCTTTATCCATTTATCCATTGATGGACACTTGGGCCCTTTCCATAATTTGACTATTGTCGAGAACGCTGCTATAAACTTTGGGGAGCATGTATCCCTTCAAATTAGTATTTTTCTATTTGGGCAAATACCTAGTAGTGCGATTGCTAGGTCATAGGGTAGCTCTGTTTTCAACTTTTTGAGGAACCTCCACACTGTTCCTCAGAGCAGCTGCCCCAGTTTGCGTTCCCACCAGCAGGGCACGAGGGCTCCCCTTTCTCCACATCCTCGCCCACACCTGTTGTCTCTTGTGTTGTTGACTGTAGCCCTTCTGATAGGTGCGAGGTGATATCTCCTTGTGGTTTTGATTTGCATTTCCCTGAGGCTGAGTGATACGGAGCCTCTTCTCATGTGTCTTCTGGCCATTCATATGTCTTCTTTGGGAAAATGTCTATTCATGTCTTCTGCCCCTTTGTTAATTGGATTATTCATTTTTTGGTACTGGCTTTTAAAAAATGGTATTTAAAATTTTAATTTTGGTATGAACTCTATCGATATTTTTAAGGTTTCTGCCTTTGATATTGTGCTTCTGAAGATTTTTCCCGCACCAAGATCTATATGCGTTGAATCTATTTTATTCCGTACAGTGGCTCTGTCAGAGTCACGTAAGGTCATGCAATCCTATGGCGATTGCACACTCAGTTGGTTTATGCTACTCTCCCCCCAAGGCTGTCTAAAGCCAACCACCCCTCTGGTAAAGGGTTGGTTCTGGGGCAGACAGGCAGGCTGGTCTGGAGACAGGATTCAGGCTGCGCCAGTTCCTATGGAGAACACATTAGGATAAACTCTCAGAGCTTTTCTCCCATCGGGGAAGAGAATGGGGATCAGAGACAGAGGGGAGTTCTCCTGGTGCCCTAGGAGACTGCTTGTGGCCAGCTGGTTCTCTCGGGGCTCCAGGGGGCATTGGTCATGCCTGCTTCTTGCTATATGGCTGGGATGATAACTACTCGCAGCAGCTTTGAGCAACGCCATGTATGTGAGAGTACAGATGCAGCCCCTTTAGTCCCAGATCATGAAGGGTCCTTAAGGAGCTTCCACCAAAGATCCAAAGGGCCGGCTTGCTTGCTTGCTTTCTTTTTTAATTAACACATACTGTATTATTAGCCCCAGGGTTACAGGTCTGTGAGTCCTCAGGCTTACACATCTCACACGTACTTGCCATTGCACATACCTTCCCCAATGTCCATCACCCAGCCACCCTATCCCTCCCACCCCACCCAGCAAACCTCAGTTTGTTTCCTGAGATTAAGGGTCTCTTACGGTTTGTCTCCCTCCCCGGTCCCATCTTGTTTCATTTTTTCCCTCCCTACCCTCACGACCCCCCCCCCCCGCCTCTAGAATTCCTCATATCAGAGAGACCATATGATAATTGTATTTCTCTGATTGACTTATTTCACTTAACATAATACCCTCTAGTTCCGTCCATGTTGTTACAAATGGCAGGATTTCAAGTTTTTTTGATGGCTGTGTAGTATTCCATTGTGTGTGTGTGTGTGTGTGTGTGTGTGTGTGTGTATACCATATCTTCTTTATCCATTCATCTGTTAATGGACATCTAGGTTCCTTCCATAGTTTGGCTATTGTAGACATTGCTGCTATAAACATTGGGGTGCACGTGCCCCTTCGGATCACTATGTTTGTATCTTTAGGGTAAATATCCAGTAGTGCAATTGCTGGGTCATAAAGTAGCTCTATTTTCAACTTTTTGAGGAACCTCCATGCTGTTTTCCAGAGTGGCTGCACTAGCCTGCATTCCCACCAACAGTGGAGGAGGGTTCCCCTTTCTCCACATCCTCGCCAGCATCTGTCATTTCCTGACTTGTTAATTTTAACCATCCTGACTGGTGTGAGGTGGTATCTCATTGTGGTTTTGATTTTATTTCCCTGATGCTGAGTGATGTGGAGCACTTTTTCATGTGTCCGTTGGCCATCTGGATGTCTTCTTTGCAGAAATGTCTGTTCATGTCTTCTGCCCATTTCTTGACTGGATTATTTGTTCCTTGGGTGTTGAGTTTGAGAAGTTCCCAAAGGGCTCTCTTAAGGTGAAAAAAAATGGGACTTTTCATTTTCATTTTCATTCAGTGGATGAACTGAAAGCGATGCAAGGGGGTAAAGGACGGTAGAACCCAATGGAGAACCACAAAGTGGCAGTCTTGAGGGAAATGCTGAGAGGTGTGGAGAGCGGACTGACGGGACCTAGCTTTCCAACATCTGCAGCAGCAGAGGGGATGGAGGGAGAGGAATGGATGGGGAGGAGGCCCAGGAAAGAAAGCAGTCAGTAGAAATGGTCTTTTTAGGAAGACACATTCGTAGATGTTTACTTACATCAGCTAGCCTAGTGTGTTCAAAAGTTCTGGATGAAAGAAAAAGTAACTTACACTGGGAAGACAGTTGGGTGGGGATAGCAGACTTTTCTCTCATGATTCTTGATTCTATAAGATAGCGGAAATATATATGATATATAGATTTTTTAGCCTTTATATATTTTTTCGCAGGAATTGATTTCACATGGAATTGATTGAGGAGGGATCTGAACTTGTCCTTTTTCTTCGTAATTTACCTATCGTTTTGAAGAATTTCTTGAATGAGCCACCACTTCCCCATTGATAAGAGGATATGTTTATTTAGGGTGAAATATAAACACGCATGTACTACAGGTCTAACTTAAAACTCATTTTATTATCTCTAAATAAGAAATATATGTAATACATATAAAGGAAATTGATATAACATGTTTTTCCCCAATTTCGTTGAGTTGTAATTGACATATTATTGTATAAGTTTAAGGCACATGGTATCATGGTTTGACTTACGTGTATTGTGGAATGATTTCCACCCTAAGTTGATAATATGATTTTTTAAAAAGATCTATTTATTTATTTGAGAGAAGCGGGGAGTAGAGTGGGGGGAAGAAGCAGAGGGAGAGGGAGACACTGAAGCTGACTCCCTGCTGAGCTGGAGTGTGACACGATCTCCATCTCATGACCCTGAGATCTTGGCCTGAACCCAAATCCAGGGTCAGCCGTTTCACTGACTGAGCCCCTCAGGCGCTCTGAGAAAAACCATAACATGATTTTTAATGGAGGATGGTCCTGTGCTTGTGTGCAGTACCCAACCTGCACAACTGTACAGGCGATGCTCCAGGAACAATGATGTGATAGACACCTGAGTACTCAGCGTGGAGCCCATGAAATGCCACCTTATCAGTAGCCCTGAACCTCCTCGTGTGTCCCTTTCTTGTCACATCCTCCCATCTGCTAACCACAAGAAAAAGTGTGCTTTGTGTCTATACTGCCTTTGCCTCTTGAGTCTGTATCTCCCAATCATACATTACGTGGCGTCAGCCCTTTCTGAATTGTATACAAATGAAATCATACCCTGTTGTTCTCCATGCTGTGCTTGGAAATTTCATCTGGGTCGATGTGCGAAGCTGCGATCATTCCCTTTTCCTGTTCTGTTGGGTTCCAGGGTACAAATTCTCCACGACTGATTGATCTGCCCTTCCATGGATGGTTTCTTTGTATACAGTGTTTGATTTACTTTACTTATATTTTATTTCGGGACTTTGCATTCATTTTAAGAGTGAGGTTGAGCTGTAATTTCTTTGTTGCATTGTTCTTGCTTGGTTTTGTTATCAAGGCGATAATATAATGAAATGAATTATTGAGGATTTCTCTTTTTCTGTTCCTTAAATATCTTTTTTTTTTTTTTTTTAAGATTGGGATTACTTACACTTCAAATGTTTTGTAGAGCTCACCTCTAAAACCTTCCGGATGTATTGTTTCCTCCATGGGAAGAATGTTATATAGGGATTCTATTTCTTTAGTGGTTAAAGGACCACTGAGATTTTCCATTTTTTTTTTCTAAGAGTCCATTTTTATCATTTAGATTTTTTTTCTAAAACATTTTCATGTATCCATAATCTTTGAAACACACTGGCATAATTGTTCTCTTGAGTTCTGAGATACGTTGCCTTGTTAGGGCTCATTCCCTTCTCTGTCCTCATTGCCACCATTGGTTCTTTGCTGGGTATTACAGGAGCCTACTGTAGGTCTCCTGGCCTTGTGTCTCACCCCTTCCTATCCGGTCTGCGTAATCATAGTCTCACATGTCTACTTAATCCCTCCGGTGCTTCCCAAGGATAAGAACGGACTTCTGGATCTGCACCATCAGACCCTCTTCCCCAGCTCAAGCCTGCCTCTCCAGCTTCCCCTGGCTTCTCTTTCCTTCTGTGTTACAGCCACAAAGGGCTACTTGCCACGTGTCTAACCTGCCCTGCTCTCTCCAGTCTTCTGGTTTGTCCACACTGTTTATCATGCCCGTGTTATTTTAGAAGGCTCTGTTCCCCCATTCTTTTCTCCATTGTCCTAATTCCTCTTTGTTCTTTACATCTCAGCGTGGTGACTCTTGTGTTCATGATGCATTCAGTGACCTCCTCCTCCCTCCACCACCTCGTCCCTCTCATATGCTCCCAGTGTTCTGAGCACCCAGCCCAAGACGGCAGGCTCCCAAGGGCGCGGACTGTGCCTTGTTGGGTTTCTGCTGCCTAGACCAGCAGGTGCACAGAGGCGGGACTTGGGACATGCTTGTGTTATTGCTTCTATTAAAAACATGTCTTGGGGGGCGCCTTGGTGGCTTAGTGGGTTAAAGCCTCTGCCTTTGGCTCAGGTCATGATCTCAGGGTCCTGGGATTGAGCCCCGCATAGGGCTCTCTGCTCAGCAGGGAGCCTGCTTCCTCCTCTCTCTCTGCCTGCCTTTTTGCCTGCTTGTGATCTGTCAAGTAAATAAATAAAATCTTTAAAAAAACAAAAACGTATCTTGGGGACTTTGTGATAACAGTCATGGTATCAGACACTGTGCAGCTTCCTAACAATAGTAAGAGCACTGCCATTTGCATTATTTTATTAAGTAGTTGGGGGATGTATATGGTTTTCACCTCCATTTTACAGGTGAGGAAACTGAGTCTCAGTTTCTCACCTGCTCAGTCGCACCTGCTCCTTCCAGAGCTCCCTCTCGGTAGTGGCAGGGGTGGGGGACGGGCATAGAGAAAAAGGTTAAGGTCTTTTATCCTGAAATTATTCTGTGTTTTCCTTTTACCATGGGGCTTCACGAGGCTCTATCTGAGGGGCCTTTGAGTCACTAAGGGGGTCACTCTGCTCTTTTCTCCTGGGCCTGCTTTTGGTTAAGAAAATGCAATGACTCTCCTTAGGAAGGATGCCAGAGTTTTGCTTTGACTGCTGGGTATTTTTTTTTGTTTTTGTTTTTTGTTTTTTTTGTGTGTGTGTGCAGGAGGATTTCTAAATTCATACCATTATTCCTTCGATAATACAAAAAATACTGTAAGCAAACAAAATTACTACACCTTCATCTTCTTGCCTGGTTTCCCTCCAGTTGTGGGGAACCTCGGAGCTCACTGAAGACCACCCTCCTGTTTAACGATGTGGTGAGCAGGACCTGGAGACCAGAAGCAGGTTCCAGAAACCGCATGGTCTCCTGGGAAGGTGGGCTGGAGCCTGGACTCCCAACTTCAGATCCGGCCCCCTTTCTAAGCTTGAGCATCTACCCCCAATTTTAACAGATGTCCAGCATCGCCAAGTGTGGCTGGTGTATGACTGTGATTCTCCACGTGTCTGGTACCATTAGTAAACGAATCCTGTGTTTACGCAGGACTGAAAACGATGTGATGTTTTCATGTCAAACAAATGTGGAATGATACGGGGCTGTGTTAATCACTCAAAAGAAATGACTTCTCATTCCATGTATCATTAAGAAATTAAAATCGGACCTTAAAATATTTCAGCTTAAATACATAAATCTGTACCTCGACCAACACCCAATTTGGGTCAAAGATTATAGTTTCTCTCTCTCTCTCTTTTTTCATTTTCTAACAAAAGGTAATGCATCTGTAATAATTTCTCCTGCTGACTTATGGTTCCAGTATGGCTCTGTTACCATTGGGGTTGATGTTATCCTCTTAATTAAAAAAAAAAAAGATTTATTTATTTGTTTGAGAGAGAACAGAGCACATGTGAGCAGGGGGAGAGGCAGAGGGGCAGAGGGAGAGTTTCGGGCAGACTCCCCGCTGAGTGTGGAGCCCGACGGGGGCTCCATCTCACGACCCTGCGATCACGACCTGAGCCAAAACCAAGAGTTGGATGCTTAACCGACTGAGCCACCCAGGCACCTCGTTAGCAGCTTAATTTTATAAAAGCATCGCTTTTTGTTTTCAAGAAATCCTTAGCATTTTATGTGAAAAACCTCTACTTTTTGGGTAGTTTGTGGAAATAAGCGTCCTGCCACTTTATCCACACGGACCAAAGACACCCTGTGTCTACATCACCGTCTTCCTCGCGTCTTGCTCGTTGAAGAATCCCGAAAGGCAGGAGCACCCCCTCCGCACGTTTGGCCGCTCTGCTGACGTGTTAGCCCTGGAGACTTCCTGCCCTGCTAAGCCTAGAAAAACAAACCAGCTGATGATGCATATAAATGTTTTTCAGAGTATGTGCAAACAGCACATTTCTGTCTTTCTCTTCTCTTGGAAGGCCGCATTTTGAAAGCCTGCATGATTTCAGCCACACCGACGAGCTGTTTCCTGAAAGAAATAAAGCTGTGGGGGTGAGAAAAAAATCTTGAATAAACATGAATATGTCCCTGACGTGTTTCTGGACTGTGTCAGGTTGGGTGGTGTCTCATGGCCAAATCAGGAAGAGCTGGGAATGCTTTTTTTTTTTTTTCTCTTTCCTTTTTTCCTTTTTCTTTCTCTATTTCTTTCTCTCTTTTCTTCTTGCTTGCTTGCTTGCTACTGAGTTAATGCAGATTCATGCATGAGGTACCCCCACAGACTTGCCCGATACCCAGGAATGGGCTCTGAGATGGACGGCAGAGATCGCATGCCTGCAGAAGTGATCGGTTGTCAGCAAGTAGTGTTTTCTGCACGCTTACACCGTGCTCGTGTTATTGGGACCCGGTGGGTTGGGCTCTGGCTCCCCGGAAGCGGGAGATGTTGGAACTCCCAGGGAGGAGCACTGGGGCCTGGCTGGGCCAGAGCTGGGCGGCTGTGCAGGCGGAGAGCTACTTGGGGCCAAGGAGCAAAGGGGTCCTACGGTGGCTGTAGGTAGGAGCCGACGGGTCCAGAGGCCTGCGATCCCAGCCGGAGTCTTTGAGGACACAGATATTTCGAAACCTCCCAGGAAAACGGCAGGCTCCAATTTGTCATTTTTGAAAATCAGAAAAAGAAAAAAAAAAAAGTGATGCCACAGGGCACCCTGACCTACCTGTGCCTACCCTAACCCCTCTGTTTATTTATTTTTATTTTTTTAATTTGGTTTTGGCTGGAACGGTCAGCGATTCATCTGTTGTGTGTGACCCGGTACTCGTCCCGTCACCTGCTGACCGCTCTGCTTAAAGCTGCAATTTGTGCCCCCCCCCCCCCCCCCCCCCCCCCGCCCCCCCCCCCCCCGTGTGCTATGCCCTTGACTTCTCTCTTCTGTTCATTTCCTGCTTCACCTCGTTAAGACTGTAAGCTCGTTGGGAAAAGCGATTCTCATCTGTTCCTTCGATGGCTGAATTCTCTGCGTCGGAAACAACCTTGGAGCATAGTAGGTGCTTCACAAACACGCAGGGGCCGGGTCACCAACGCTGCGAAACCCAGACTTGCTGGGACACGCCGGGCTCTGGGGATCTCCCCTCGGCACCCCTCCGGTAAAATAAGAGACTTGTTTGTACTCGGTTTAAAAAGCAAAGATGCCTTTTCTCTGCCAGAGAGAGAGTCATGAGTGCTAGAGGTGAGGAGGCTGTGGGAAAAATACATCCTTCACTTTCGGATCAAAGTGCAGATTCCTGTGCCCACGCAGGGCCTGGGAGTGTCCCTCGAGGAGCACCGAGGCCCCTCGGGGAAGGGGGCCGTGGGAGGGCCGGAGAGGTGCCCCGGAACGGTTCCCACACACCGCATCCTTCCTGGCAGCTCAAGGTCCTCAGAAACTGGGGGGTCCCCTCCTCTGCTGACTCCTGGGGCGCCGCCTGCCCCCGTGGGACCGGGCCAGGAGGAGGAGGGGTGGGAGGAGAGGAAGGCCTGGGTTCCCCAGTTTGCAGTGCAGTCAGGATCGAGGTGGCATCTATCTAGTTTCTCTCTTTACCAGGAGAACCCTGTCCAGGGGACACGATACTCTGGTTTTCCCCCAAGGTATTCTAAGGTAGACTTATTTCCACGTGACATTTGGCAAACGGAGGCTCATTCCAGGGGGTCAGCTTACTTCAAGGTCTTGAAAAATAAACTCTTAAAATCTGGGGGTGGGGTGGGGGGTGGGTCCAGCCAGCAAGGATCCCTGTTGTGTACATTGGCAGGGGCAGTCTTCGTGCCTCTCCCCATCAGGGTAGCGGTGGAGTTTCTAAATCACCCCCGTGTGAGATGCTGGTGTTACCCAGCCGCAGCGTTCTGGTCTCTCTGCGGCGGGGAGAACATTTGGGCTTCGGTCGGGGGGGCGCTCTGGGGGCCGGTGGGGGCGGCCTGGGTGGCTTTGTCTGTGAAAGGAAGTGAATTGGTGAATGTGTTCCATGCACAAAGCCCAACGCCGAGCGCAGAGGAAGGTTCAGAGACGTAGGGGGTGTCATGACTCCACGCCAGGCTTTTCTCCTGTCGGGAAACTGAACGATGAAATCTGTTCCAGCAGGATCTTCTCACCCACGAGTCTCGGTTCTGCTTGCCAGTGTGAGTGTGAGTGTGTGAGTGTGTGTGTGTGTGTGTGAAGGAGAGGAAGAGAGAAGATGGGAGAGTACATGAGTCGTGGCACAGGCTAGTGCTGTGACTGATGTCTGTTAGCTCCACATTCCCGTTGGCCAAAGAGCGTCTTAATGGGACCCATTCAAGGAAAGACCTTCTGTGGGGAGCAGCTGGTTCTGAACATGCAGGCCCGCAGGCCCACCCTGCCCAACGGCTCTAGGAGGGATCCAGAAGGATCTGCTGATCGTACGTCTTTTGCAAACGTGACTCGGAGTTGAAGGTGAAGTTGGAAGCTACGTGGCCAGGGTGGACCCAGACATTTATCCAAATACTTGGTGTTTCAACCCAACAGTATCAACTCATCAATATAGCAATATTAATTAGTTGATGGTAAGTAGGGAAGATAGATCTTAAATCCCCAGTGAAACTTTTTAAAAATAACAAAAAAATCTGAAAACGAATTTTCTTTCAGCCCACTTTTCCAATCTTGCCGATGTACCTGGGTTTCATATTTTCATATGTATGCGTGGGCGTGTGTTTTCCATATACGTGTGTTTCGTATGTATGCGTGGGCCTGTGTTTTCCATACACGTGTGTTTCACATATATAAATTGCGTCCTATGTGGAAGTGTGAGGACACCTAGGACTTTGAAAAGTCTTGGAATGATGACATCCTAATTGAAAAAACAAAATGGAAGGTTTTTCTCTTTCCTTTTTTTTTTTTTTTTTAAATTTTTAAACAACCGTTGCAGGTTCAAGAAACAAAAAGCACATTAGCCTTTTTGGAACAAGAATGTGGTTGGTATGCTGAGTTTAAATAATATTGGTTAAGTTGATTTTCCCCCGTGGGCTCTGGCAGGTGCGCACTGTAAGGTTCCAGGTGCCATCCAGGCCAGGACGAGCAACCCCCAGGACCCCCCCAGAGAATGTGGTCCTTGCAGACCATCTGCAGGATTGGGCGTTCTGCCTGCTCCACCTGGAGGCACACTTCTAGACTCATCCAATATGACCACTGGGAGGAGCGGTTCCAAACTCCCATTCAGATGGTGAACTCGCCCCTACAGGTCTTGGTTGCCGTGAATCGAGACTGGGTTCCTGGGCATTCATGTCCCAGATGGGAACCTTAACAGTTTCCCCTTAAGGAAGAGGAGTCCTGCATTACGGCTCAGGAACTTGCCTTCGTGCGCTTAGCTTCTGTCCCAACCTACCTGTTGGGATCTCAGGTCTTCCGTCCCCATCTTTGAGCATCGTCTGTGTCACTGCAGACGTGAAGCATCTGGCAAGGTGTTTCTTGAATCCCCAAGGGGCCAACAGGTGGACATCTGAGAGGAGGGGACTGTGGTTGGGTGAAGTCACCACTGGCCCGGAGATGGGCTCTTCTTGTCTTGGTGAAGGCTGGGGTCTCAGCCCTGCTCCTGGGTGTTGTTTGTGGCCATGACAAGGGTATAGACAGAGGCATGATGCTCAAATGTGGGCGGATGCACAGCGACAGGACAGTGACGTGTATACTGGGGACCGTGCAGTCTGGCTCTCAGAGTGCAGAGATGTGGCTTCGTGGTGGCACGTGGGAAAAAGGTTTGGTGGCCTTCCCTGACTGCAAGGCTATCAAGGTTAGCGGTGCGGGGCAGGCGGGGAAGGGGGCTGTTTAGCTGCATTCACACTGGGGAGGGAGGTGTGCACTCCCCACACTGGTGGGGAGGGAGAAGTGTGTAGACTGGCCTCTTGAATTTCCATGAGAATCATGTTGTATTTTTTCTTAACTGTGACTGCCTGACCTTCGAGGCACAAGCGATCCCATTCTCTACCAGAGGACATCCTCTTCTCCCTCTTCTCTCTCCATCATTGTATCAGCCAAGCCTTTTCTCTGTCCTGATAGGCATTCTCCATCCTTATGGGGTACAGAACAAGGCCTGCGACCCTGAAATCTTGTCTTCAAATTGACATTGTATGGTTATTTCCTCCTGCCAAAGTCCAAGTCTTCAGCTAGAACGGGAGCTGGAGACACAGCTGCGTCCCCAGGTCTCAGAGTCATGGTCCCTGGAGGGGCCGTTTGGATTCCTCCTGACCCCATCCCTGGTGACTTGGCAGCTGCGGACAGTGGCTGGGGGCGGGGGGTGAGGCATTCTGGCAGGCTCTCTCTGGGCCCTGGATCTGTGCCCTGGGAAGATTGCATGCTCCCTGGCCTGGCTTCCTCCCCCCGCCTTCCCTTCCACTCCTGCTCCACCAGGGCCTGACCTCTTGGGTCACCTCACCCTGCCAGGAGCTGTGCATGCCACTTCCCTGACATGTCAGAAGTCCGCTCCCATCTGGGTGAGGATGTCCACGCGTGTTCTTGGAGGCCTGTTACTGGAACCGCACATGCTTTCGGAAGCCACCGCTGAACTCAGCCAGTTGACTCCCAAAGGAAGGCCCGGTTCTTCTCAGACTGTTTCCCACTGGTGGAGGCAGGGAAACGGAACAGAGGTGACCTTGCACTTGGCTGTTGGGAGCTCGTGCGCCCCTGGTCAGATCACCTGGCCTCCTGTGTCTTAGTTTCTTCACGTGTGAAAAGAGACAAACAGCACTTACCTCAGAATGAGATGTGTGCTTGATTTCCGTCTTCCCCGGCTCTCTTTCCAGAGGGCCTCCTATGACTCCTCCGTGGGGCGGTCGGAGATGCTGCAGGAGAAATGCCTGCTCCCGGAGAGGGGCTGGGATATGAGCGTCTCTGAAGTTCCTTGCGTTCTGTAATTCTGGGACTCAGATGCTTACTGGGCTCAGGCTCGGGAATTCAATTCTCAATGTGTGTGTTTGTGGGGGAGGTGTTGGGGGATGTTGTGGGAGAGGAGGCCGGGAGAGCGGTGCTGGTGGCTGGGGCACCTCAGACCTCAACTTGGGAGCAGTGGGCCACTTCTGACCAGTTCAGCGTCGGCGAACCTCCTAGATTCTGACAGATCCCTGTTGCCTTGAGAGGGAGTGAGCTCCCTGTCACTAAAGGTATTCAAGTAGAGGCTGCAGGTCATCTGGCAGGATTTCTGAGGTAGACAGGCTGGATTAGAGGGGCTTTTGAAGTGCAGGGCTTTCATAATCGTGGGACATCCCCACACACCTTTTCAAAGTTCAGGCAGTCCTAGTGGTGCCCTGTGACCTTGGTGCACCCTTGCTGCTATGGAGGGAGAGGACTTGAATTGGAATGGAGTTTTAGAATCAACTCTTGAATGATGAGAAATTTACTCAGGAGTAAGGATTCTGATAAAAAGAGACAAATATAAAGTCTTCCTGTTTTTTGGTAACGAAAATGGGATGTGGGGTATGGAGGGAATCTGTTGTTGCCCAGGGACCAGTGACCTTGAGCCCCGCAGATGGGGTTGCTGAAGAAGGATCCTGTCCTGCATAGCTCAGGTAGTGGAACCCACCTGTCTTCCCTCCTTACTGCCCACACACCTGTGGTCAGGGATGGGCCGACGCGAGAGAGATGCTGTTCTCAGCCCTAGGGAACTTCCTCCAACATGCAACACCTCAGTGGGCCTGGGGGGGAGAGGCAGAAGCCTGGGATAGGAATAAAATGTAGGGCAAACAGACCTCATTTTACCCAATCCGAATTTAAGCAGAGAAAAGAAAGCTCATTGGAGCTAATTAAGTGTCTCTAGCTGTTTTAAATCGTGGGGAAACAGAGTCATGAGTCCTCTGATCACAGAGAAGCGTTGTGGTGTGACCAAAGGAACCTTCAGAAGATGTCACACACAGCAGGCTTAGGATGGTCCCACCTTCCGCAGAAGGCAGCTGTTTGGGAGATGATGCAGGTGGCCCGCTCTTTCAGCTGGAGGGCAGTTGCAGGGGGCCCCAGGCAAGAGAGCCATCTGGGAGGTAAGAAAGTGGGGAGAGAGACACAGGGGGATGACCTTGGGACCCAGTAGAAGAGTGTCGGAGGAGGAGGCACAGCGGAAGATTGAGGGTCAAAGTCAGGGGTCTGCTGGCGGGTGTGGTATGGCGTAGACTTACATGGACCAGGGACCCTTCTCTTTAGGAAAGCCAGGCTCTGCACGCACCGGTTGGACCCCATTCCGCTGTCTTTTCAAGGGCTGGACTCCTGCAGTGATTCTCGTCTCCTCCATAGTCTCTCTTACCCTGGATGATTCCCATAACCAAACACACACGCTCCTGCTTCTCCAGTCTTTAAAAATCCTGCCCATACTTCCACATTCCCTTTCACCATTGCCTTGTTCTAAGTGTCCTTTCCTGGTCTTGTCTTCCTCTTCTATCCAGTCCCCAAACCCATAACCATGGTCCCCGCCGCTCCACTGTACCTACTTTTGTCAAGGTTAACAAAGATCTCCTTGTTGCTATACCCAGCGGGTCCTTCTCTGGCCTCATCTTATTCAGTCTCTCGGAGGCATTCAAGGTAGTTGGCCACTATTTTTGATGCTGAATCCTCCCATGACCCATGATTTCTCTTCTTTTCTTGAGTCTTCTCTGAAGGATTCCTCGTTTTAACTTCTTCTGCTTGCTCCTTCTCTACTCACCTTCAGACATGAGAATTATTAAGGGCCCCAGACAGAAGCCCTCATCTGCCAAACTCTCTAGGGAGGCTCCTTTCAGTTAGGATGGCTGTGAAGATGTGAGTGTATGTATAAATGTATGAAAATGTCAACAATGACTTCCAAATCTCTGTCTTTGGCCTTAGACTGCCCTTCTGAGCTCCAGATGTCCATATTAAATGGCAAACTCAAGCTCTCTGCATGGATGTCTCCTAGCATCTCAAACTGCACGTGACTCAAACAGAATTATCGCCTCTCTGCCCTCTCTTCCTGCCAGGGCTGCACATCCATGGCATTCCTTTATAGCCTGTTGCTCAAGCCTGAACCCCAGAAATTGTCCTTAATTCCTTCCTTCTTCCCACCCATCGGCAAGTCTTGTAGGTTCTACCTCTTGTCCATCAGCTCTCCCATTCTTCACTGCCATCATCCTCATCCAAGGAATCACCCCTTCTTGCCTGGATTAGTGCAACAGCCTTCCATCATTGGAATGGTTCCCTTCTTGCCCCCTTCTAACCCATCCTCCATGAAGCAGTCAAGGTTTGAAATACTCCTGGTGGTTCTGTAACCCCCTGCCTGGGCCCACAGTGCTCCATGTGTCCTGCCTCTTCCATTCTTCCATCTCTGCCTATCTCTCTGCTCTCTTCCTTGTCCTCCTGGATCAGCCTCACTGACCCCCTTTCTTTCTGCAAACTCAACTTACCCCATATCACTCTATTTATTTTCTTCATAGCACTGAGAACTTTCTCTTATTTATTAATTTGTTTGCCTATTATGTGTCTTCCCATTAGAATGAAATCTCCATAAAAAGGACCTTATCTTTCTTGTTCCTCATGGTACCCATAGCTTTTAGAATGGCTGCGGGTATATAGTAGGTGCTCAGTAAATACGTGTGAAACATGTGATCAACTATACATAAAGCACTGTATTCAGGGAGCCGTCTTCAGGTGATGACCCTACGTGGCTTCCAGCCCCCACTCCCTGGTAACTGGATTTCTGTGTCTCACACGTAGCCGCTTGTGGGCTCTAGGCCTGGCTTCTTCTCTGTGGTGGGTGGCAAGCCTCCTTACATATTTAAAATTATGAGTTTCTGAATTCTAAAAACAATAGAGGCAAATCACAATGACAGCAACTAAACGTTACAGACTATTTGCTAGGTGTGTCGGTAATCAGTTTATAGGGAACTGTCTTGAGATGAAACCCATCATTGTTCTGCAGTCATGTAGGATTTCCCCAAGGATTCCCTAGATGTGTTTGTCTTTGGTAAGAATAACTAGACTTTGACACATCCTCAAACCGCCTAGGAAACATACACAGAAGCAAGAAATCTTGTTAAGTGCACCTTCTCTTTTCACATTGCACCTTCTCTTTTCACATGGACATTTTCATTCCCATCTCTCTCTCTCTCTCTTTTTTAAGCCTGACAAAATTTAAACATTGGAAACAGCAGGTCAGAAAGCAGAAGGTGATCAGCTATAGCTACAGTCAAGCCAGGGAGTCTATGATATTTTTTTTCCCCACATGAAAAATGACTGAGGTGTGAAAACATGAGTGCTGGAGAGGTTTTTTTTGCTTTTTCTGGGGTTTCAGGTTGAGATCCATAAAACAGCACTACAGTGTCTGAGAGCCAGTTGTCTCTGTGGGGTCTGTGGTATTAGCTCCCCCTCCCTTTCCTTCCCAGGCTACTTAGAGCAACAATCTCCAGCAGCCATCAGCGCCGGCTGGCCAGGTGTCATAGATGAGTTCCGTACCTTTGTTGGAGCCCGAAAAGACTTCCCTGCCAGACTCCTGACACCCCTGGCACTGTGGCAGGCTGCAGGGACCCCACTAATTTCTGAACACAGACGACAGCATTCTGCTAGAGAAAACTTGCCCAGAAAACCTGTGTCAAGGCTTGTGGGTGACTGTCCTGTTTTCCTCACTTCAGATCAGAGCAGTCTAGACCGAAGCTAGCCGTTCTGAAACAAGGCAAGGGAGATGGGGTGCGGGAGTGGCGCATGGCTCTGGGAAGATTCCTATTGCTCCCTGGGCTGAATGTGTGAATGAAATGTCATAGGAAACTTCTGAAGTTTTTGGAACAGTCTAGTGCCAACCAAAACCTAGAGTTGTCTGTTTTCTGTGCCTTCCCAAGACAGTCACCTACTGATTGCCCTTGTTATAGTGTGGCATTCACATGGATGTTTTGCCCTTTTTTTTTTAAGATTTTATTTATTTATTTGACAGAGAGAGATCACAAGTAGGCAGAGAGGCCGGCAGGGGGTGCAGGGGGTGGGAAGCAGGCTCCCTGCTGAGCAGAGAGCCTGATGCGGGGCTCGATCCCAGGACCCTGAGATCATGACCTGAGCTGAAGGCAGAGGCTTTAACCCACTGAGCCACCAGACGCTCCGGATGTTTTGCTTTAACTGAAGTTCCTGCTACAGCTTGAGAATGTGACCGTTGGGGGAGCAGAGGCAGCTGAGGGGGACTTTCACTCCTCATGCTTCCTGTTTGCAGAGAGTGTTTTCCTCAGAGTAGCACCTATGGCCTCTTTCTTGGATTCTTACTAATTCCTTCCCAAGCTGGGGAGTGAGGTGCCGTGTTGGAGGCAGAGTCGTTGATCTGCGTTCCCGGACCAGGTGGGGCTGCACACAGTGTTGCGGGGGCTCCATCTCCTTTATCTCTTTCCTCCTTGTCAACCAGTCAAGGCAGGGATCCCGGCTGAAGGTATTGGCAACTGATGGCAGGAGGTCCACCGGGCCATTGGACCCCCCTGTAGTCTCCAAGGGATAATGTCCTTCTTCCTGAATCCCCTCAGCCCTGACGACAGGGGCTTATGTTTAGTGATCCAGGTGCCAGAGTCTGGGCATTCCTTGAACCAGATAGAGTCTCCCTGCCAAAGCCATGTTTATTTCATCTTGGATTTTTCTATAAACATCCAAAGCATTATGAGGAAAAAAAAAGTCTCAAAGGAAATACACCCAAACAATTAAAAGTGGTGATTATAGGTTGGAGGGATTACGGGGCGACTTGTATATTTTCTTTTGTGTTTATTGGTGTCTTCAAAGGTTTCTGTGGTGAACATGGGTTTCTTTCGTAGTGTGGAGGAAAGTTTGTTTCTCACTCCTTTACCAAACAAAAACAGGAAGGAAGGAAAGGAGGAAGGAAGGAAGGAAAAGAAAGTCCTAGACACAGTGGATTGGCAACCACAGCACTTAGTGAACTGCGCCGTAGCTGAAACTCTGGAAGGGTGTGGGCAGTGGGGAGAGGGCGGGTGTCAGGGAATCGGTACCGTGTGTGCGAGTTTGAGTGTCCTGGGGTGTCCTGGCCTAACAGTGCCTCACACAGACCCTTGGTGTGTCTCACCTTGGCCTTTACTAAGCAAGGTCGCATCCCTTCCTGGGACAGCTGTTAGCAGGTGGGTGCTCTGGGAATCACTGGTTTGGGGACTGCCCGTCAGGGGCTCCTCACGGGGCCTTACTTGTAACCAGGTGACCTTGCCTTTCAGACCACAGCAGAGAAGTCCCCTGGAGCCTACTTCCTTCCAGAGTTTGCACTCTCACCTCAGGGAAGTTTTCTCGAAGACACCACGGGGGAGCAGTTCCTCACGTACCGCTACGATGACCAGGTAAGAGCCTCCTCCAAGAACCTCCCTTTGACTTTGCCATTTGCCAATGGGCAGGAAATGGTTTCTCAAAGATAACTTGAAAATTGTCGTGTTTTTTCCCCTTGGCACAACAAGTTCTTGACTCTCTGGAAGGATCCCGTGACCTCGGGGCTGCCCGCATTTGCACGTACAGTTTCCCACACAGTGAGCAGTTCTTGCTCTGGTTGGGACGTTGGCTTGAGTCACTTTTTCTTATTTTTATTGGAAATCTGTGATGGATTCATTCTTCTAGTGATCACCAAATTTATTTATTTATTATCTGAAATGATCCAAGAGTATTGTTTTCTGATTTAAGCCTCCCTCTCTTTTGCTCTCCTGGCTTTTACTTCCATTCTTTTACCAGTGCCAACATTGATCTTTTTGCCCATCTTGCGGAAAGGAACAGGGTAGGTGTGCCTGCATGTGTGTGTGTGCATGTGTGTGCACGTGTGTGTGTGCACATGTGTGTGCGTGTGCGGGTGTGTGTGCTTCCGTTCCTTCACGGCGGCTCATGGAGAACAAGGCTGTGCTTGGCATAAGAGGTGGGCACTGGGGACTGATTCCCTTCTGCTCCGCTGAAGGGACCTCACGCTGACACCTTAACAGCATCAAGGATCGTGCGTGTCCCCGAAATCACTCCACACTCGTTGGAAGCAGAGCGCGTCCAGTCTGCCGAACGCAGAGGTTTCTTGCTGGTGGGGCCCGAGTTCATGGGGCAGTCCGGTGGGAGCGAAGGTGATGGAGGCCTTGGGCAGACCTGGCAGAACCTGGCACCTGCAGGGTCTGAGCAGGTGCGGGATGGGGCGAGAATGTCCTCTCGGGGCCCACGATGGCACGAAGCAGAATGGGCCGGTGACCGAGGTGTCCTCTTCTGTGTGGTCAAGGCCACATGGCAAATTCGGGCCTGATTGCCGCATGCTAGTTACGGGGTAGACGGTGCTTCTCAGGAGCTGCAGCTCGGGGACGGTCGCTGCGGCCACGTGGGATGTGATGAAGGGGAGCAGGCCTGGCAGGCAGAGCATTGAGATGAGCTGGGAGAACTCCCGGCCTGGTGAGGGAGGGCGAGTCGGGAGCCGAGGGCAGCAGGAATGGTGGTCTGTCCCCGGCACCCTGCATCCCAGCCTTGTTTCCATCCTCTAGGCTGCTGCTGGGCCGCCTGCCCTTAGGACATTTTGCTCTGCCGCTGGGGTTGGGCTAGGGCCAGGCTGTGAACACAAGGCCCCAGCCATGGGCAGGGAGCCACCCAGGTGCTCAGGGGCAGTGATGAGAGGAGACCAGTTGTTTCATAAAAAATTGCAACAGGCCATCTGTTTTCCAAGTAACTTGAAAAGTGCGTGGGTGAATTCTTGCCGTGGGGGGTAAGGGCGGGCAGGGCATCATCCCACGTTCCCATAACAGAGCCCAGTTCATACTTTGGGTGGGCAGCGGGGCCTGGCTGCTGATGGGGTCTAAGCTGTCATTAAGTTGCTTTCTACCCTTCTCCCTGGTGGGTTTTTACAGGACCTGTAATTTATGGCCGCTTTTAATCGAGAAATCAATGATCCAACAGGTTGCCATGTGAGAGCTCCAGGGAGCTAATTGGGAAGGCAGTAGAGGATAAAAGAGGGCGTCTGGAAAACCATGAGCCGCGTACCATTTAATTAAAGAGCACTTAATGCCTTCTCCGGGTTCTACAGATACGCCATACTTATATTTGATGTCATAACAATATACAAGCTAGAAAAAGGAAAATAAGCCCCCTCAGCCTTTTCAGAAGGCCAGAGCAGATCTTAGAAGTGTGTGGCACGCTGTGGAAATTTTGTCCAAAGTAAGACGCAGTGTTCCAGAATGTCCCAGCAAACAGCACGTGAAAACATTCTGGGTGGCCCCCACTGTGCATTTCTCTCAAGGGGGAGGAATCAGGTCAGACAACAACAAGGCAGTAATAGCACCTGCTGTCTGCTGGTAGAGGCAAAGAAAAGAGACTATGCAGGCCTTTGTACCCAACTCGGTGTGCCTCCCGAATAAACTCTAGAACGTGGTCCACTGGAGAGAAGCCGTCCCCCCAGGCCTCGGTCCTCTTTCCTCTTAGTGCTGAGTGTGCAGACCGTGTCATATGGGCATGGGCCTCTCAGGCGGAGGGAAAAGAGAACGAGCCCAGTATTACGCAGCTTGGGAAACCCCCAACCTTGTAGCGCACAAGGAACCGTGAAGACCAGTGAAGAACAGAGGCTCTGGGGGCACCTGGGCCCAGCCGGCAAAGCATCTGCCTTGGGCTCAGGTCATGATCCCGGGGTTCTGGATTGAGCCCTGCGTCGGGCTCTCTGCTCTGCACGGTGTCTGCTTCCTGCCCTTCCTGTCCTCCTGCTCGTGTTCTCTCTGTTTCAGGGGCTCTGGAGTCAAACTGTGTTGGTGTGGCCTCAGAGTTCTGACTCCTGACCTCCAGAGTGACTCCGCACACGCTGCTTCCCCTTAGGTCACGAAGCGACTTCATGCTCTCTGTGTGAGGGGAGACGTGGCCATTTCCACCCCATGGAAATGCTTTAGGGATCAAAGGGGGTCATTCACACAAGTCTCTCTGTGTCGGGCCAGGTGCCTGCAAGCCTGTGTCTAGCCATTGCTGTGACCCCTGTGATTTGCAAAGACCCCATCCAGAGAATCTCAGACACCCCCACGCCAAAGGAAAGGAAGAAGCGTGTTCTCTGCTGACGTCGGGGGCTTCACACAATACTTTGATTTTCATGGAGCTCTATTTAGCATGTGTATAGTAAAGCACACACATGTCTGAACTTTTACATACCTTCATACCTTTGGAATCACCCGATTTCAGAAACCCAGATCAAGAAACGGAGCATGTCCAACCCCCGGGAAGCTCCTTGTGCCCCCAAGTATCATCCCTATCAGAAGTATCACCCCATCTGACTTCTGTCACTACTCTAGTTTTGCTTTTTTATTTTTGGTTTTACATAAACGGAGACACACTGCACGGACCCGTATGAGTCCGGCCTCTCTCAGACAGCATCACGCCTGATAGATGTGACAAGCTGGTGCACCCAGCAGGATTTGGGGTTCAGTGTCTCTATGTTGTAGCTTTGGGAAGAAATTGTCTCGTATTAGAACACGAGGCAGCACGCTGGGTGGGATGAAGCCTTGTTCCCCGCGCAGAAGTTCCCAGTGTCCCTAAAAGGTCTTCAGGGCTGTCCCTCTGCAGAGTCCGCATCTGGAGCGTGGTGGGGACAGCTGTCCTGGTGGTGCCCTGCCACGCCCAGTGGCTGCTGGAATCCATAGATCCAGCCTGGCCAGGAGCCGAGCCGGGTCTGAGGGAGGGGCCGTCCGAGGCCAGGTACCCACCTGTGGGGTCTGCAGATCTGCACAGGGCCCGAAGCCCAAGGGACAGCGAGCGAGGGGTGTCGAGGCAGTGGTCTGGTTCCTGAAGTTATGGGATCGGGACCAGCTTGCCCTCGAACCTCCTACCTGTAGAATTCTCATCTGATAAACATGAGAAGCCAGCAGGTGGAGGAGAGATGCTTGCTGTCTTCAGCAGCTCTTGGAGGACTTTCTAGAGAATTTTACTCTGGCCTACTTTCACGAAGGCCTTTCAGGTCGCTCTTCCAGTGTCTCCTAGGTTAGGTGTCTGGAAAACGAATAACCCCACAGCCAGTAAAGCCCAGCTGTGATGGAGGCTGTTTAATGAGTCACGTAAAAGGCGCAGGGTCCAAGGCAGCTGCTGGTGCAGATGGCAGGGCTGAAGCTGGAGGGGCAAGATCGCAGCTCGGTGCAAGCAGAACCTGTCAGGCAGCCTTCGTCTTGCTTCTGCTACTAATCAGCTTGTAATTTAACAAAGCTTTTCGACCTCTTTGGTCCTCAGAGTCTCCCATTTGTTTTGAAAAATAAAGTGACTGGATTTCATGATCGGAATGCCTTCCACTCTGCAACGATCTGGCTTTCTGAATTTTATTCTTGTTTTTTGCAACTATAGCTAGAACAGCCTACACTGCACTGTGTTAATTGGATCATTCTGATTATCGAGGCAGCCTTGCCAGCCGTGCAGTAAACGGTTACTTAGAGAATCATAGAATTTTACAGCTGGTGCAGACCTGGCTCTGACGCCTCATTTTACGAGTCCAGAAAACAGAGGCTCTGCGTGTGTGAGTGACCAACTCAAGGACACCCAGGCAGTTTGAAACAACGGAGACTGACACTCTGACCTCAAGCATCTTGCTCCTTTTCTCAGGAGAATCACCCAGAAAATTATCTCCTTTCCTAAAAAGCTGCTTCCACCGTTGGTGTCAACAGAGTCTTGGAGACCTTTGTAGACCCAGGGGAAGGATTTTATATTCCTGACTTTCTTCCTTAGCTCGTTCTTAAACTCAACTCCTTCAGGAGTCAAGAATTATCTATACTGATGTCACTTACATGCGTAATTACCATCACCGAGCAATGCCTTCTTTTTCGAAGTCTTTGTGGAACATGGCCGCTCCCATCAAAATGGCGCCGACTTCCCATTCATCGAACATGTCCTCGCAGTGGCAACAACCTGACATTTGGTTACTTCACAGGGTAGTGAACACAGGTTAGTTTGGGACAACGAGCGAAGGGCTTGTGGTCCAAAGACTCAATAGCCAGCCAGCCTCTGAGGTAAATTCTTTCGTCCTTCCTCATGGTCGTTTTGGAGCTGACCCCACAGAGGACCTGTTCGAAGGCAGATGGCTGAATGTCAAGTCTTGAATTCCGCAGTTTGTTCTTGCTCCATAGCCGGTGGGGGCAGGCAGTCCCTCTCAGCCTGTGTCTCTTTCTGGGAAAGAGGGTGATGTGTCTTTCTATCCTTTAGCTCACCGAAGCTTTCAATGTGGGGCCTCAGAGGTTGATTATGGGGACCGATGTGAAAGTCTATTCTAGGCTTAGCTTTCCTTGATTGGAAGTCTTTTTTTTTTTTTTTTTAAGTTCGTGAAACTCGGGGTTCCTGGGCACCTCAGTTGGTTAAGCATCTACCTTCATCTCAGGTCATGATCCAAGGGTCCTGGGAGCAAGCCTCATGTTGGGGAGTCTGCTTTTCCCTCTTCCTCTGCCCCCCTCAGCCCCCAGCTCATGCTCTCTCTCTCAAATAAATAAAATCTTAAAAAAAAAGTTAGCAGAACTTGTTGTTTCGCACAAATAGTCTTTTATTTTTGTGTTTCTTTGTGTGTGTGTCTGTGTGTTTCATTTTTTAATGATTGTTAGGTGCAGGGAAGTGTGGAAGGTGCATCTCCCAGACCCTGTGGATTTGCTGGCGTACGCTTCCTCTTACAGGCAGGCGTTGTGGGATGGAAGGAGGTTAAGCACACTTAAAAATTAGTGCCCATGTCATTTTCCTAAGGTCTCTCTGTGTGCCTTTGTATGTGTGCGTGGTGGTGTAATGTCTACCTTGCTAGCTTTAGACTACAAGACACTGAAAGGCAGAACCAAACTTTGATCCCTTGGACTCTAGGCATGCAGGACAAGGCTGCATGTTCCGTTCATGGTGGGTTCTGACTTTCCTAAAATTAACCAAAGGTAAATTCTGACGTAAGCTTGTAGCCAGTGAGGGAACACCTTGATTTCATGTTGCAGGGGTCCTCGAACACCTGTTTGTACCATCATCCCTTCTCCCTGTCCCCTTCTCTCTCCCGTGGACTCCAGCGAAGGGGCCCCCAACCTTATCTGGCATATGTTTTGTCTCTTAAATGGATTAAGGATTTCTTTTCAAGTTAAAAATTCTGTTACCTACCCTCTAATCTACTCTTGCTTTCAGTGCCCACTGGATTTTCAAATTCCTATTGTCTCCTGTTACTTTTTCCTACTCATTTTAGCTTTTAAATCTGACTTCCAATACCTGCCTCCCCCTGCCCTGGCCTCCCCCTAGACAGGCATCCTTTTTAAGAATTTCAGTTACTTTCCCCGAAGTTAAATCCAGACTCTCACGTAACCCATTCTGTGTTTATAAAACCCTGTCTTTGTAAAACCCTAAGGCATTATGACACTCTGGATGGAGTCACAGTTGACTCTTCCCTTGCCTTCCCTGGATGCCACCGACTGCCCGTCTGTGTGATTTCCCCTTTCAGAACACCTCTCCAGCTGTTTTTTTTTTTTTTTTTTCCTCTAACTCTTTCCATCGCCAGGGAGGCAGAGGACTGGGTCTGTGGCCCTGATAGGCATCTGGAATCGTAGCCAGTCAGAGTTGGAAGGATGTTCAGGGATTCTGTTTTTTCAGGTGAGGACTCCGAGCCCCAGAGAGGAGCAGGGTCTTACCCAAGATCACACAGCCAGCCGGTAGCAAAGCCAAGTGCCTGTTCTTTGCCCTTAAGCCCAGAGAAGACATTTTTACATCTAATCTGCGGGAAGGAAAAGTATGAAAGAAATGTTTGAATGAATTTCTAATACTAGTAGTAACAATAGTATATTAATAATGAAGTCTTTGTGTAGTCTCATTTCTAAAGTTCTCCTAAGGGTCTGTTTTCTTCCACTATTATGCCAAACCTAATTTTCCCTTTCCTTATTCTAACTATTGATTTATGCATTTTTTTCCTAAGGAGAAGAAATCTGTTTGCTGTGAGGGCATCCTTCTCATAGTAACTTCTTCTGAACTTTTCATGAATATCTTGGCGAGGGCCTTCATTGTGGTTAAACTGTTGGCAGGCCTCAGAAATATCACTTGACATTTCCAAGTTATTTATGTAATAGTTTTTCACTTGGGAAGTATATACCAACTTCTGAAATTTCTGGGAGGAAGAGGGACATAGCCCTTGGAGGTATAGGGAGGGTACCGGTCACTCCTTCCCCCCAAGTGAGATGAGCGCTCGTGGATTCTCCAGATAGGAGGGTTTCCGTGTTGTTTCTGGCCCGTGTGTGTAATGTTTTTTAGCAACACGCCATGTGAGCTCAAATAGCTCATTCCTTTGTTAGTGAGTAATCTTGGTCAAATGTAGTTATGCTCCTTAAATATTCCAAAGATTTAGCGATCTGATGAGAAAGCGAGCTCATGGTCTGCTAGAGGACGAGAGTACGTTAATTGGAATAACGTGTAGTCTGTTCTCAGTCTGGGCACAGAGCAAGTATAGGACAGTGTATATGCAGCAGGATGTGCTGTTCTCATCAGCTTTGGCATATGTGGACTCTGAATTTCAGTATCCCTGAGCTTTTTGCAAATTACCTATTTCTCAAACCAAAAAGAATAAGGTCTTTTACTGGGGACTCGGGATCCAGTTTTGAACTATGTAGATGCTTTCCTCTCCTAACACTGTCTTCCTGGACTCCTTTTTGGGGATACTGTGTGATTTTTTTAAAAAAATCGCTTTCACAAGGTGAGTTGAATGGTGCGTACACGGTGTGAAGGTCGACCGTCCCAGATGCAGCTTCCCCTACGAGTCCTGAGAGTGGAGAGCCCAGTCCCATCCCAAAGAAGGACTTGCTGCCCATGCTCGGACGTCCCTTCTGTCTGAGATCAGGCCAGTCCCTGCTCAGAGATCCTTCGTCTTCAAGCGCTGGGAGACTAGGTCATTGCAAGCAATCCTACTGTGTCGTCTGCACTCCTTAGACGAGAGCAAGTGTGCTCACCTCTCAACCTCTCATCTCTGCTACTGAATGTGTGTTCCCCAGGGCTTGTATGCCACTGTGGTGTAGCAAAGGGAGCACTTCCGTGAATGTCTGCCATCTTGGGGAAAGTGCAGGCCTTAGGACTTGCAGCCTGGCCACGAGGATGGGGAGTAATGGAGGGTGAAGGCTGGATGGAGCCATGTCATGTCCTTCTTCGGTCAAGAAGAAGTAACCTAGAGGTTGAGAGATCCCCCAAACAAAGGTGAGTTGACTTGCGGGCCTGGGGAGAGAAAGCCAGGTCGGAGGGGGGCGGTGCAAAGACATTGCTGATCCTCTCGCCGCTGGAGTCAGAAGGGCTGGGTGTAGAGGCAATAGTGGAATTTATTTCCTGTCGTGAGGGATTTCAGGCATTATGTTTTGATTGGCTTATTTGGTGTTTGGAAACGTTTCCTTTTGTTGGGCCAATTCTGGCCTACATCACAAGAGCACAGGCATGGCTTGCAAGGAAGCTCCTGACAGACTAAGGCTCTGTGCGGCTTGGGTCATTCCATGGATGCTTTGGTCTGCTGCCATGTGGAGCTTTATGTCTCTGGACCATATTTTCTTGGATCTGGACTTGGGAGAGCCGAGGCATCCTTGAGGTCCCGGATGGTGGGAAAATGGCGCTGCTGTGTGGATGCCTGGGGCCAGGTGGAGAAGTATCTTGAAAGGGTCAGTTGTGTTACTCTCTCTGTTGTGTTATCTTTTATAGTCCTGTTTCTGTGAGTCTTATGGAAGCTTCTGTAAGGTGGCCAGCTGCCCTGAGCAGGACTGGGATGGCCCATGCAAACGGGGACGGCTGTTCATCCAACTTTCCAGCCTGGACTCCACCGTCCGCTCTTGGGCCGCGGTGCCTAAAGGGGACCGACAGGCTCTGAGGTGGGGTGCTGCTGGCTGCTGTGCTTGGTAGGACGTCCCAAGGGCACGTGGGCAGCACGTGTGTGGCTGTTCAGGGTGCCCCACCTGGATGTCCTCTCGGCACTGCCTTCCAGTGAATGTCCAGGCCTGGTTTTGTTAATGAGGCTTTCATGTGTCCTTTCACGTGGCTCTTCTCCAAACTGTCCCTGTTCTTGGAACATCGCCCTCTGCTTCTTACACCCCTGCCCCTCCCCCGTCATTTTGGCTGAGCCTTGTTTGTCTTCCAGCTCATTTACTGCTCTGTCAGGAAAGTCCCCAGATGGCGTCCTCACCTTTAGTTCCCGCCCAGGTGAGACCCGGTCTGCTTGCTGGCTGACTTCCTTCCTCTGGCTTCTCAGGAATTATTTTCTTGCATCACTTCTCCCTCCTGAGCAGATCGTAGACTTCCTGGGTGGTGGGGGGAGGGAGTGGGGACTGAAGAAGGTGGCTGTACTCAGAGAGGGCACCTGGTCAACTTGAATTTCGAGTGCTAGTGTGGGTTACTTATTTCGCCAAACAGCGAAGCCTGTGGGGCCGCTGCCTCATGAACTGTTCCAAGGAAACATGGTCCAGGATCTGAGGTTTGGAGCACTTTCTGCCGAGCCTCATGTCCCCGGGGTCAGCCGTGATAGTCCTGGACAGTGACTGATGGCCTTTAATATTGCCTCTTCCCAGAAACTGTTTCAATTTCTTCGTCATTCCGCACATGCACAATTGTTTTGGACAGGTTTCCACTTCTGAAAGTTAATAATATGTGGCTACTTACATGAATAGATTTGAGTTATGTAGAAATTAATGAACGTACCCTAACGTACACTTCCCTTCCCAGAGCTGGGTTGGACTAATTAAGCACTCTCTCCATCTGTCTTCCCTCACCCCCTTGGAAGTTCTCACACTGATTCTGTCCTCTGCCCCCAGCACAATGATTATTTCCTCCTCTGACTCTCCGCACAGGCACTGAGACCCTTAGGGGCAGGGGCTGTGTCTTTTCATCATCATCCTCTAGATCTGACTCACAGCCTGGCCTGTAGTAGATGCACAGTGAACATTGGCTTATTAAAACTTACATTCCTTGTCAGAAACCTTTTTTTTTTTTACAATTTTATTTATTTATTTGACAGACACAGTGAGAGAGGGAACACAAGCAGGGTGAGTAGGAGAGGGAGAAGCAGGGAGCCCAATGTGGGGCTCGATCCCAGGATCCTGAGATCATGACATGAGCCAAAGGCAGACGCTAATGACTGAGCCACCCAGGTGTTCCTTCGTGAACCTTAAGTGGTTCTCATTTGTTCCCTCCTCTGAGATAGCTCAACCCCTGAACAGCATTCACGTCCCTATGTAACTTGGCCCAGGGCTACCTGGCTTCTCTCATCCCCCATTTCTTTCCATTTGCTGGGCACCTTGATCAAACAGGACTTCCAGCCCTTCCCAGCCCTTGCCTGTGCCAGCGTCTTGGCATGCCAAGCTTGCCGCTGAGCGTCTATGATTCTCAGAAAGCCCAGCTTCAGTAGCATCTCCTCCATCCTTCCCCAGGTAGCTTTTAGAGAGGCCGTCCGCCTTCGGTTGTCTCCTGCTCTTTGGGGAATAGTAGCTCATCCTTGCTCATGGCCCAGGATTTCATCTGGTTTGTAATTGTTTACATGCTGTCTTATCTCCTCTGGTGGAGAACGATTCTGGAGCAAACCCATGTGACTTCTCTGTCTCCCATGGACATGGGCCACATAGAAGGTCTGTTTCTGGGCATGACAACACGTGGTGAAATTCTAATGAAACCTTCATTTCCGAGTTTTCCTTAAGGAGTAAAATAAATTCTTCAAAAAAGTTCGTTATCCTTGGTCGTAACAAAGAGTCTATCCTGATTTCTTTTCTTGTGTGTGTATTCATTTCTGTTTTTCCCTCTCTACCTGAAACCGAGGAAAGAATTTCTTTCTTCCAAACACTATTGGTCTGGAGACTGGGTTGGAGAGTCAGGTTTTTTGTGTGGGGACACCAGCCACCCTGCTTGTAATTCCACACTTTCCATGTGGCAGACCAAGGACAGTAGGCCTCGTCCTCTCAGCTGATGCTTTCTCTTGAGCCCTTCCCTCTGGGGGTTAACGATGAGAAGTTTTTAATTCTGCAGAGTTCAAAACAGTCGAGCAAACTTCCCTTTCTCATGAGGAAAAGGCAAAGTTTTTGACTCAAAACTTTTCCCTTGTATTAAACACTAAAACATGTACCTATTGCCTAGAGCCGTGACATGTGAAATATAGGCATTGAGTACAGACGGGCTCCATTTACAGACCTAATCCCGAACACACTGTTCCCACAAAGGATAAGATGCCTGGACCCGAGGCCTTGGTATGTGATGTCCTTGCTGGTAGCAGCAGGTCTAGAAACAATGACACATATTCAGGCTCTGATTCCATTGTTCTCTCAGCAAATAGTGATTGACTTTCTGTTGTGTGCCAGGCACTGTGCTGGGTATGGGATGTGGGGCTGTGAAACAGGATTACCTCCAAGATACCTCCCTCCTGCAACTCCAGTCTTGGAAACCAGAGAGGAAGGGGCTTTTTCTTTTCCAAATAAGACTAAGATGATGGCTGTCCTGTAGTAAGTCACTTCCATGTATAGGCATATTGTCCATACATTACAATTATAGTTCCTTCTTGAGATAGTCTTCTCTGTTCACTGCAGGAGCACATGTACTGAAATTTGTAACATGGAGAGTATTAGCATAGCCCCTGCAGTAAAGGATGGAAGCCTGACTTCCTCCCATACATCTGTTTTATACTTTTGACTCTGGAACCCTGCAAATAGTTTATAAAGTCATAGAATGAAATTAGATTTGAAAAATATAATCTCTCAAAACCAAAAAAAAAAAAAACCATGAAAAAAACTGAAAACAGTCTGTGTTTTCATTTGGTAGCATTAACCACACAGGGAGAAGAATTAGTCCAAGTGACTTTAACACTTATTAGTTTGACTGTATGTGGTTATATCCAAGGACAAAAAAAGAACTAAAAGTATAATTATAAAATGTTTTCTAGTAATCTTATGGTTGGGGCAGCACTCGTCATGCTCCCCGGGAATGCTGTGTAGTTAATGTGGAATAAAGCAGGTGAACAATTCAAATGTGATCATTCACTTTTTTTTTTTTTGTAATTTCTGGTATTCTTAAGAACCCAGATTCTTAGTGTGGGAGAAATGACAGATAGATTTAAAAGAGAAATGAAAGACATGATAGTCTTAAAATTGAACTGTAAGTAATTTGTAAGAACGCCTGAGGTATTTTATCTTAAACAAAAACAAAATAGGATGTATTTTCTAGTACCACTTACTGAAAAGTCCTGGAAACAGTGATCAAGTGACCAGCTTACCAGCAACAGCACCACTAGCACCCAGACTATGGTCTCTAAATATCATTTCCTACTTAGAAGGAACCGGGAGTCATGGGAAAATGGCTCAGGGGTAGAAATACGCACAATGAGACTGTAACATCACGTAATCAACCCTGGTTGTCAGGATTGCTAGACCCTCATCACAAGGGCTCCAGGGACAACGTGCAGAGACTCTTAGGAGCATAAAATGGGACCGTCTGGGCATCAATAAGAATAAAAACTGCAAAGGATTTAAATATGTCAACTATGTTTAAGTCTATAAATTAATAATGATAGTAAAATGTATTAATCAATGTTGGTGGGGGCTCAGGAATCAACTCATGATATTGAAAATGAATGAGGGGAAAAAACTCCTAATATCTATCCTGCCTTCTCTATGTGAGTTGTTCCATGGAGTGACCAAATGGTGAACGAGGGAAATTTGTCTTTATAGAAATACTCCAGCTGATAAGGAAAGGGTGATAGCATGAGAAAAATCATCGTTTTGCAACCCCCAGTGAACCGATGGTTCTGGGCATAGACTATCCACAGCTGTTGCTAGTATCACAAAAAGAGAGACAACCAAACATTATGTGTCTCTTGATGAAGAACACAATACCATCTATGAAGTATTCCTGCCCTCTGGGGTCCCTACCCACCCTCCACCAAAAAGTCAAGGCTCCAGATCCTACTGCCCATTTTCAAGGAATACAAGGTTCAGAGAAATGTGTTCAATGAAGTCATGGCCATGCAACAGCCAAGATCCAGACAATGGCACACTTTACTGGACAAACAACCTGGTTAAATTGTAAAGGAAAAGAGAAAAGAAAAGAAAGAAAGGACTAGCTGGGGATCCAAAATAATTAAATAGGTCTTAAAAGACATCTCAAGCATTTACAGTATATGGATCTTATTTGGATCTTCATTTAAACTAGTAACTAACTAGTTAACCTGAATTACAATACTACTGATGACATAAGAAAATTGGAAAATTAACGTTTTATTGGCAGTTGCTAATTTTTAAGCTGGGAAAACAGTAAATGTGACTGTTTTAAAAAAAAAAAAAGGGTACCTTTTGCAGATGCACATGAAAATATTCCTGGTGGAATAACATGATATTTTGTATCTGCTACAGAATATTGGGGGGGTGTGGTGGGTTGTGAGTGGGTCAAGACTGACCTTGGGTTGCTGATTGTGGGGCTGAGTGAGTGACGGAATTGATTATACCATTCTGTCTATACTTACATTTGAAAATTTCCATAATAAAAAATAAAAACAATAACAATTACTGAGCAAACCACAAGAAAACAAACCCCAGCGTTCCTGTGAAGTGGTGTCATTCCATTATTAGTAAGGAGGTTGGGCTCTGGAGGAGGTAATGACCTCACCAAACCCAGGTCTTTCTCAAGGGAAAACATTGCTCACTTTTTACTACACTAGATTGCATACCTAAAATTGAATAATGCAGTTTAAAAGATCTCAAATTCTCAAGAAAAAAAAATAGCAGAAAAACATTTTCACCATTAGATGTTTCTTCTATAGACAGTTCTTAAATGGCCTCTGACCTCTTTGTCATGCTGAAATATGACAGGAACTAACTTTCGTTTAGTCCCAAATTAGAAGTATGGTAAATTAAAGTTTAATTTATTAGTGTGCCATTGGGCCTCATAAAAGCGTCTCATGCTATTTCACACATTCTGATACCAGATCATGTTTGAGAAGTACCGACTTAGAGGTCGGTGTCAAAGGGTATTTTGGATTGTCAGCATGGACAAAGGTTAGAATGCATCAGGGAGCATTACATTCTGAATAGCTATGTTAAGCACTAATATATTTTAATGACAGAAAATATGCCCTTCTACTGGCAGTGAAACTGTGCTACCATTAGCATATTTTACAAGTTGAGTCTATTTTGTGTTCTAAGTTGAAGCAGCTTAATTCCCTGTCCCATTATGGGATAATACTCTTATAAAGTAAGTGTCCCCAGTTCAGCCCATTTTAAGACACGGATTTATAGTGCCATGAACTTAGTGTAAACCTTTAGCTAAAATGTTTTAAGAGCATATTTTTTTTCTCAGTTTTCACCCTTAAAATATTCCACTTGTATTTTTTAAGTTAAAAAAATCACCATTAATCTTGCCAAATTTTACTGTAGAATATTAGAATAAGAGCCTATAAACTAAATGCAGAAAACCTTTGTTCTTTCCTAGGTTGAGATGAGTATAGAAAATCTTTTATGTACTATATAGTTAGCAATTTTTAGATTTTTATTTTTTAATGTTTTAATTTATTTAGATACAGCATTTACATTCTATAATTTAGCAAAGTGGACCAGACCTGGGATTGGAACAGTTTGACATAGCTGTGGGAGGTGGTCTTGACATTCAACTTTGTCTTCCATGTTTGATCTTATGGCTGTGCTCTACAGGTATTAAGCCAACTCTTGCCACGTACCATAGGAAATCTCATTTCAAACAACCAGAGATCATCCTGTCAGCAGTATCATTAAACACCTAGTGGGGGGTCTTATCGTTCGTGAGCATTTAGTGGGGTTGGACCAACCATCCCATTGTCCATATGCACACTGGCAATTCAGACTCATAGATCCTTCAGTAAAGGATTTCGGTGAATAAGGTCCATTTCCCCCCAAGGGTCTCTGAGCGATCCCCCTCCCCAACCCCCAATTCAGCTGCTCAGTTATCCAATTCCAGAGAGACTGACTTCCTAAAGAAGTATAAGCAGGGGATATCAGAGAACCTACAGAAGGTTCTGCAGTTTGAGAGAAGGGGACCTCCAATTCTGTAAACTCTCTTAGGTGTCGCCTTCCTGCAGGATAGACGTACAACAAGAAACCTAAGAAACGTAGGACCCTGGCTTGTGTTTTAGAAGTCCTTGCCCCTGAGAAACTAGCTTAGACTCTAGGGAGGGCAGGGTGGCCTGAGGGGAGCGAAGACTGACAAAGGAAAGGCCTCCTTTCAAATGAAATCAAAAGGCAGGAGGGAATCACACATTCTGGATTCAGCAGGAAATGGAAGCAGAGAAAGCAAACATCAGCCAGTCATTCACACTGGGAATGGACAGGGGGATAAATTTGACGAAAAGGAGATCGTAGCTGTGTTGTATAGATGTCAGAGTCTCAACCTACATACTCAAAACAGAGAGGAGAGAGATGGAAGAGGAGAGGAAATTAAATGTGATAAGACATCTTTAATTTACCAAAAGCTTGTGCAAAAAAAAGATCCCCAAACCCAAAACCAAAAAACAAAAAAACCCCCAAACTATCACTGAGGTTGTTGATTGTAAGATGCATTGCATTCTGATTTCAAAAATTGAAAAAAAAAACGAGAAGTGGCATCTCAGATTTTAGCATATGCAGAAATAGAAAAAGCTTAGATACGGAAATTAATACAGGCCACGTTCTCAGAGTCTAATAGGCATAAACATTAAGGAAGATGTTCTAAGCTAAAAACTGTAAACATTTAGAAATGTTAAAATATTCTCCTATAGCAATTATTGATCAGAGATAGAAATGAAAAATAAAATTACACGCTGTGTAGGAACTAACAAAAGTGAGACTATCTCCAGAATTATAATGTAACTATAATCTCTGTTAAGTGAGTAGATTACCTCAAGTACTTCCAGTAAATGTAGACATTTAATATATTCAACAAGTGCTATTGGAACAATTGGTTAACTATTTAGAGAAAGTTGATTTAAACCTTTACCGTATGCCAAAATAAATTCCAGATGGATTGAAGAGTTAAATAAAAATTAAACCATAAAAATATAAGAAGGTATTAGAAATAGGTGTTTCTCAAATTTTTCAAAATTACAATATAAAACATACAATGAACGGAAAATGAAATGTATCGATGGGTTGGACTACTTAGAAGGCGTGAAATGGATATTTTGTCGAAAAACATTCAAATGGGCAATTAAAGAAAAATAACACATAATAGAACTTATGTTAAGATGCTCACTGAAGGGGCACCTGGGTGGCTCAGTGGGTTAAACCTCTGCCTTCAGCTCAGGTCATGATCTCAGGGTCCTGGGATCGAGTCCCGCATCGGGCTCTCTGCTCAGCAGGGAGCCTGTTTTCTCTCTCTCTCTCTCTCTCTGCCTGCCTCTCTGCCTACTTGTGATCTTTCTCTGTCAAATAAATAAATAAAATCTTAAAAAAAAAAGATGCTCACTGAAATAAAGACTTTTCAGATAGGCAAGAAAAACTGAAGATAGAAGATGAATATTTTAAAGGAAAATATTTTTTCCTCCCTTAGGAAAGCAAGTGGTTAGCAATTCTATGGAGATATCCAACTTCTCCCAGATTAAATGTAAATTCAAACAATGACCAAAATTCAGACAATGACCCAATAGTATTTTTTACCCCTAGCATTACTTTAAAGAAAAGAAAGTATGAAAACCCAGAGGTGGTGCTTGTGGTGGGAGAGATTGTGTAAATGGAGCTCCTGAATAATCGTGAGCACAGGGCTTCTGATAAACAGTTTTGCAACATGTATTAGGAGCCTCAAAAATAGCTTTCCTTTTTGATCCAGCAAAATGTCTTTCTTGGGAATTTCTCAAGGGAATATTCTAAGGAAAACAAAATGCTTTATACGAAAGATTCATTAATCTCATCGTTATTTATGATACATGAAAACCAGAAACAGTCCAAATCTTAAACTATAAAGAAATGGCTGAGTGAATCACGGGATTTCCAAGATGGAATATTACACATTTTTATTATATTTACACTTTTGAAATAACACGGGGAATGTTAACATTATAGCCATAAGTTAAAAGATCGGGTCCTAAAATCATACAAGTCTCTGGTTTTAATCGTATGTGGATGGAAAGAGACATCAAGAAACATTTCACAATGTCAGCAGTGGTTGTCTTTAGACTATGGAATTATGAATGTTTTGCATTTTCTTTTAAATGTGTTTCTTGGGTTTTCGACAAGTGTGGATCGACCAGGCTGGTCATGAAAACACAATGAACAGGGATGAATAAGGGGAGGAGGAGGGCTCAGGACCAGTGACCAAACCCCCAGGAAGGTTGGGGGCAATTTTGATAAATAGGAAGGATGCTGGAGTGGACATCCAGGACTAAACATTTTATTTTATTTTCGTTTATTTTATTCTATTTTAAATGTACTGGTTTATTTGAGAGCGAGAAAGAGAAAGAGCATGGTAGGGAGGGGCAGAGGGGGAGAGAATCCACGAGACTCCGTGCTGACGAGACTCCACGCTGAATGCGGAGCCTGATGTGGGGCTCGATCTCACGACCTAGATCACGACCTGAGCCGAACCCGAGAGTCAGCTCCTTCACGGACAGAGCCCCCCAGGTGCCCTCGTCTTAATAGGGCCTACATTTCCCTGTGTCTGGCGGTGATTTCCCTTCCTGTGTTTCTTTAAAGAACTTCACCTAGAGATGAAAGAGCTTACCTTTCTGTTTTTCTCCTCTAGAGAAATTGTTTTCTTATGGAAACCCTTTCTTTCCCTTTTCGGAGCAGATAACTCTACAGGCTTCCTCCTTGGACGATGTATGTGCCCCCGGGGTTCACTTTCTCCTACACAAACCCACGTGTGTTCATTCCCCTCCTTCTGACATTTGGGTGAAAAGATATTGTAAAGTCAGTGTGAATCTCCTCAGTACAAAGCTATTTGGCCAAGCATAGGTTTGAAATCATAACTTGCTTTACTCCTTAAAGTTGCCGGTATCAGATCATTTAATGAAATATTGTGTGATTTAAAAAGGCATAAAAAATTGAGGTTAGACCTGATTGACCTGACCAGAGGCCTCCCTAGAAATGGTCCCTTGTTCCCTTGCAGTGACACTCAACCCTGAGAACTGAACCCTACTCTGAGAAATACTGTATTGAGGGACGCCTGGGTGGCTCCGTTTGTTAAGCTCAGGTTGTGATCCCAGGGTCCCGGGATGGAGTCTCTCAACGGGCTCCCTGCTCAGTCGGGAGCCTGCTTCTCCCTCTGCCGGTGTTCTTCCTGCTTGTGCTCGCTCTCTTTCTCTGTCAAGTGAATAAATAAAACCTTAAAAAAAGAAAGAGAGAGAAACACTGCATTGAAAGTAAAACCCACTTGCTTCGAGTCATCCATGAACTTGAACCCTGCCAGCAGAGCAATGCAGAAGGGAACAGGGACCTCACTTGGCTATAATGTGTCCCCACCCTCACATGAACAACAGTATGCCTAGATGAATTTTTCAGCTTATTTCTTTTCTTTTTCTTTTTCTTTTTTTCAAAAAATATTTTATTTATTTGACAGAGAGAGACAATGAGAGAAGGAACACACGCAGGGGGAATGGGAGAGGGAGAAGCAGGCTTTCCTGCTGAGCAGAGAGCCCGATGCGGGGCTGTATCCTAGGACCCTGGATTCATGACCTGAGCTGAAGGCAGAGGCTTAACGAATGAGCCACCCAGGCACCCATGAATTTTGCAGATTATTTCTGAAATGGAAACTCAGCGCTAAAAAATCCACTGAGAATAAATATCTCTGTGGATCTCTACTTCATAAAGACCACCCAGGACTGTGGTTTTTGTTTGAACCTCTGAGGGACAGAATTGTCACAGAGCAGGTCACCGAGCAGAGTGGCGTCTAACCTGCAGGTCCTAACTTTTTTATTTAAGACCCAGACAATGTCTAAAAACCAAAATTAAAAATCTGATGCTTACAAAGGCCATGAAGGTGCGCTGGGTGGCTCAGTTGGTTAAGCGATTGCCTTTGGCTCAGGTGATCCCTGGGGTCCTGGTATCCCTCTTCGGGCTCCCTGCTCAGTAGGGAGTCTGCCTCTCCCTCTCTCTCTGCCCTTCCCCCTGCTTACTCTCTTTCTCTCTGTGTCTCTCAAATAAATAAAATCTTCGGGAAAAAAATGACATGAAACTTTATAGAAGGTACTGGGTCACTTATGAGTGGTGATTGCCCAGAAGAGGTGCCAGTGGACAAGACCAGGAGCCTTGGCCACCCACCGTGTGCCTAAAACAAGGGATTTTTATAGGCAGGGACTCTGGGAGTAAAGCAGCAGGGTTGAATCTGAAATGGCTTCCAGAGCCTGGACTGGTGAACCAAGATGGACTGAGACTGGAGGATCCTTCCTGGCATGGTACCCAGGGCACTCCATGTGGCCAGGAAGAAGGAAGGGAGAAAGTGCAGTCAGAAGCTGGCTTGGAGATGGGGGTCAAAGAAACTGCAGCACCGTTTCAGAGCCAAGCAAAACCAGCCCCAGGGACCCAGAGGTCTATGGGGTGGGAACGCTGAAAAACACAACAGTCTTACCCATTGCTTTTACAATAATGGGTGTTCCCAGAAATGATCCTGAGCACCAAGAAGGTGTGACACGATTGTGTAGGTCCCCTGTCTCAAGGCTGTCATGTACGCTCTCCATTTAAAAAGAGTTAAGCTAAAAATGATATTTGGGAGGACTACCCTTTATTATTTGGAAAATAACTAATTTCCCCAATAGTGTCAGATAAATGAGTCATCACTGCATTTTGTCTAACAAATGCTTCCTTCGTTGGATCAGAACATACACTAGTATAACCGGGATTTAAAGGAACAGGTTGGGATTGACGTGATTCCTTAAAAATGGTTCCTTCCAGAAAATTCTATCCTGCTTGAATAATCGTAGGCACTAATATATACCAGGGTTATCACTTCTCCATTTATCTACTTTTATGGACGAGTTTGGGTCACAAGCAATATCCTCAGACGGTTGAGAACTTGCACGAACAACGTTCAGTTCTGTCTTAATCGGTGGCTCGTATCCCATAAAACCACCATTGTGTTCCACTGACGTTTCACGGAATTTATTGAATTTTCCTCGTTTGCCCTAGATTATCTTTCCACTTCTCACATGGGGCTGGATTGTCATCAGAACATCACACGTGCCTGTTTACCTTTGCTTGTGCGAAGGGGTCTGTTTCTTTAGCTCTGGAGACGGTGTCCCTCTGAATGCCATTCCTGTCAGGCTGCAGCGAGCCCAGGTAATGGATATTGTCGTCAATGACATTTGGGTCATTGGAATCTGTCAGAATGGGCTGGATAAATTACAGCCCTTGGAAAGAGCACAATACGGCATTGTTATGGGGAAGCGCGCTGGTAACGATTCCCTGAGCTGGCATCCATTACCACCTGCCACATTATTCCATTTTCTGCGTTTCATTAAATTGACCGTCTGGGTGTAATCACAAGAGTGAAATGGGAAATGGAAAACGTCTCCTTACAGCGTCCCACACGAAAGTGAACCGAATCATTCAGTGAAGCAAGGTGAGCGCCTACTGCATACCAGCTTTCCGGGGTTGGTGGGGGGCGGACAATGAGTAACAGGACAGTTTCTGTTTCCAACTGGTCCACAGTCCAGCAGGGACAATGGGTGGACAGAATGAATGCTAATATGACACTGTGACAGAGTTTCACGTAGGTGAGGGGTGTAGACATGGATGTCTACAAATTAGGCATGGATGGTGCAGGGGAGAGACTGAGTCATGGCTTCCACGTGATTACAGCTCTGGGACTGGTGTTAAGTTCATTGTCTTTCGGCATTTTTGTGGGCTGTGCACATTATATGGGCGGGATTTCATGTCATTTTAACTCACCAGAGAAAGTCTGTGCGTCTAGAGGTTTGGAAAATAATTTGCTCTGCGATATGCTACATTTTCATGCAAATTTCAAACGATGGGGCCATCCTCGCCAAGCTTTGTCGGGGGAAGCTGTCTTGCTGTTGGGAGAAAATGGTGTTGCTTAAATTTATAGGGGGATGACTTTATTTAAAAATCCCCTCTAGTTTGTTGACAGTCTTCATACTTCATAAAACAGGGTGCACAGTCCCGAATTTCATAGGAGTAAAAATTTATTAATTCTGGCCTCTATTTTGAATGCTTTAGATCATTTGTTTGGCTTCGTGCCCAGCAAAAGCAGGAAAGTGACTCGGACATCAACCACAAAACAGCCCAGGGACTCCTTCCTGCTGGAAAGACATCTGGAATGGTACATGAGGAAGGGACATTGCAGGCGGACACTTAATTAAAGGCTGGTATTCAGACTGGAGGGAAGTGTGGTGAGCCTCCCCGCATAAAGGGAATAAGGAGTCTCTGAAACAGAAATTGTTAATTTTTTGGTTTTATAATAATTCTCTACAGCTTGAAACAGTTTAACTATAAAATACAAAGTATGAACTCAGAACGCCATTACGTCCAGACAGTAATTTTTAGGGCCACAATTTACGATGCATCTGTGTGGGTTCTTCAAAGAGGAAAAAGGCTTTGACATATATTTTGCTGTTTGTGCGCCAAAAAAAAAAAAAAAAAAAAAATCCCTCTTGGGTTTCGGGGATCTGAGTGAATACAGCAATTGTAAGAATTTTTATCGAGTTACTATTATGTTAATCTGGGTTTGTAGAGACTTACTCATAGTTAGTGACACTGATAAGAATAATAATTTCAGGGGCGCCTGGGTGGCTCAGTCGGTTAAAACCTCTGCCTTCGGCTCAGGTCATGATCCCAGGGTCCTGGGATCTAGCCCCGCATCAGGCTCTCTGCCCAGCAGGGAGCCTGCTTCCCCTCTCTCTCTGCCTGCTGCTCTGCCTACTTGTAATCGCTGTCTGTCAAATAAACAAATAAAATCTTAAAAAAAAAAAAAAACCACCCAAGGGTTCTTTAAAAAAAAAAAAAGAATAATAATTTCAAACAACAACATTTTGTTTAAAAAATGTTTTTTGTTTTTTTTTTTTCTATCCTCAAGTTGACGCTAAGCTGGTGTGGGCATAACCAGGACAGAGCTAGGAAAGCCAAGGATAGAGTCCCAGCTTCCTGTTCCTGGAGCTGGTCCTATTGGAGTTCCATGACCCAATAGCTCTGTTGAGTACTGACGCATCTTTTGTGGTGAGCTGCCTCTGCTGACTTAAACACCTGCCAGCTCAGGTCCAAGTGGGGCCCTTTTGGGGGAGGGGGAGATGCTCAGCAAATAATCTCAGGGTTTATAGATACGAACAGCAGGCATAAAGGAATCAGAACATTTCTCCTCTGGACCATGCAGGCACAAGTCATGGTTGGAGCTAAGGAGAAGTGAGTCTCCTTTTCAGACCCCCCACAGGGCGTCAGACACAGCTTGTCCCCAGGTAATTCCCATCTCACCTTGGGAATGATGGCTGCAGATGGTGGAAACATTTTTTTTTTCTAGCTCTTCTGCTAGTGGGGAGGGCAAGAGGTGTCCTGCTTGATGTTGCATCTCTGCTATGAGGTCCCTCAACTCCCTTTAGCAAACCTCCAGAAGGTAGGGCACCTATACTCCTCATACTGGTTTTCTGATCTGATCATGCTGTGTTCTGGGCTCCCCCTGTAGTTATCCTGGCCCATGTCAAGGACACTAAAACTGTGAGGTAGCCTCGCAACGCAAATGTTTCAGAATGAGAGGTTTTATTTTTAAAGAAGTTATATATAGCTCATTTTCAACAAGGCAGCCTATAAAGAGTTTGAAAATCCGACAAATAAACCACGTTTAGATGACAAAGACAAGAAGAAAGGCACACGATGACGCCAAGAGTAAGCCTGCACTAGAGGCGCTCACCTCAGAGCTCTCGGTACTTACCACAGGATGGGAGCAGGTTCCAGTCTGAGCTTTCCCACAGCTGACTTGGAGGGAGAAGCCCAGTCAGTTATGTAATTCACAGCGTCCATAAAGATGATCCACTAATAGTGTTTCTCAGGAACAAAAACAACTGTTGCTGATTTTAAGATTAAAAAGCTACTGATTTTATAAGAAAGTAGACTTTAGTCCACAAAGATCCTGTCTATGAAAACGAATTCCAATGATGGGTTTCCTTAACCTTTCTTACCAGATTCATATCATTAATGATTATGTTCTAGAAGCTTCCGCCATTAAGAATCATAAGTATTTATAAGGACGGTTTTGTGGTCAGTGGGAGATTTTTAATAAACTAAGACATGTTTTTATTTATTTTTCACATCAGTAACCTGAAAGTGGGTGGGTTTGTTTGTTTTGCTACTGAGCAATATTTGTGACAACAGCTGTTTCACAAATTTCCTTCGTAATTAAATGGGTTTGGGTTTTCCCTAATCTGCTGGTGGCTAGAGGGGGAGCCTCACCTTAAGGACACGTACTGTAGGATTTGGGGGAGTTTTTGCCTAGAAGTGGGTTACCAGTAGAGCTGGAAAGTGTGTTAGTCCCTCTTACCTTGACCTAATCCCTGGGCAGAAGGGATTTGGGGTAGCTCTGCATATGGTAAAACCAAGGGACAAATACTTCCTTTTGACTGGATCTGCAATAGCCATCCTTAGGACAGGAGGAAACAAAGTTATGAGACTGACTCAGGACCTTCGGAAACAAGGTTAACTAAATGGGATAGTCTGTATTGCTAAGGCACACATTAGCAGTATTGGCAAAAGTTTTTCCTCAGGTTTATCCAACATACCATCCTATGTAATAAACTAGTGTTGATAAATAAGGGAAAACTGGTCTTTCATTCTTTAGAAATTCTGCTGATATTCCATTGGATTTCCCATCAGTCTTGGCATTTAGGTCCTCCCAAATGATTAGCTGTACCATGGAGTGTGTAGAATATTTAATGATTATATATTTATATTTAACAAATTAGACCCCGTGTCCGAGGAAATGTTAGGCATTTTTACAAGAAATTTAAGACAGGAGATGACACTTTGGATCTAGATGGTGGCACTGGGCACGGATTGCATGGAGCACTGGTTATGACACACGAACAATGACTCTTAGAACACTGAAAAAATAAGTTTAAAAAAAACTCTAAGAAAAAAGATGGTGGCAATTAATTTTGCATTCACTTTATCACATCTTGCAAATCTCATGAAATGACCTCAAATAACTCAATGATAACCCTGGAAAAGAAAAGAAAGTTGTACCAAAATACTAGAAATTCTAAAGAAGTACTAGAATAAAAAGTAGGTAGTCCCTATACTCTGTGTGACTGTTGCCCACAATATATTCAAGAGAAATTCTGTGATGAAAGACATTCTGTGGAAGTCCTAAGGTTAGAATTAGCAGATAAAAAGGGGGTGGAAAGAAGTGGGGCATGGCCTGTTTGAGCTGAGCAGTACATGGCAATAGTATTTTCTCCTAGGTAGCAGTAAGTGAAACATGGGTCAGAGAATCAGGCTCATGCTCCAGGAAGCCAGTGACCACAAGGGGAGACAGGGAGCCCAAATCTAGAGGATGAACGACCATCGTACTCCATAGACCACACATCCTTTTCTATATATAATCAATAACAAAATTGAAAAATTAGATATAATAGATAATTTCAATATAAAACCCAGATTTATAAAATAAATAATAGAAAAATAGACCAATATTTATAGAAAAGGTTGAAAAAGCAACCAGCTCTCTATTACTTAGAAAGATACCAGGCAAAGATACTTTTCCATATGAATTCTAACAACCATTCAAGGGACTATCTTTTTTCTATTAATATAAACTCTCTAGAGCATAGAAAGAGCTAGGAAGCTTTCTAAAAGGCTAGTGTGTTATGGATACCAAAACATCAAAGATAATCCAGAGAAGGAAAATTATATTCCAGTCTCATGAACCAAATGCTAAAATCCTAAATAAAATATTAATTAATGGAATCTAGCAGCTTTTTTTCCTTTTCTTTTCAGATTAATACATTGCAATCGTGTGGTTTTTCTTAGGGATAAAGGAATAGTTTAAACTACAGTCATTGCAGATTAAAAATTCAATTATTAACAGATTGTAGAATTGCCTCACTATGTCATGAAGGCATATGACAAAATTCAACATAAAATACTAAAAAAGAAATTTTTAGCATAGTGGTACTGTAGGGAACATTTCTTAATGCGTATTATCAACCAGCATGATACTTAGTGTTAAAACATCCTATTGAAATGAAGAAGGGGATAATAGAATCATATAATAATTTTAAGTATTAGAATACCCAACCAATGCAATAAGAAAGGAAAAGACAATACTTGGTTTAAAGACTGCAAAGAAAGAGAACTATAATTATTTGAAGAAATTATAATCCAAAAATTTAAGAAAACTCCCAAACTGGTGGAACTAAAAGGTGAAATCAGCAAGATATAAATTGAAATATACTCAATACAGTTGATCTAATAGATTTATATTGGACTCTATCCTCTCAAATAGAAAATAAATTTCTTTAAAAAAAAAACAGAAAGTTCCAAAAAATTACCACATATTAGTTCACAAGGAAAAATCAGTAAGTTTTCCATATTAGAGACACATACCTCATTTCCTAACACAATGCAATTAGAATTAGACATGTATAACAAAAGAAGAAATTATGTAGATCTAGCCATTTTGTAAATTGATGTAAGCCTGTCTCCTAAGCCAGTAATTATTGGATCAAGGAGGAAATAAGATCTGTGATTATAAGTTATTTGGAAAATAATAAACATTTTAAAAAGCCTCATGTTATGAGAGACTATGGACTCTGAAAAACAATCTGAGGGTTTTGAAGGGGCGGGGGCTGGGAGGTTGGGGGATCCAGGTGGTGGGTATTGGAGAGGGCACGGATTGCATGGAGCACTGGGTGTGGTGCAAAAATAATGAATACTGTTACGCTGAAAAAAATAAAAAAAGCCTCATGTTAAAAAACGAAATTAGGAATTAAAAAGTAGAATAACAGATAAAAATAATAAAATAGTCCTTGGCAACTATGATTTTTCTCAGTTTGTAATCACTTACGTGGTTCCTGTCTGGAAGCTTACAAGATTAGTTCTAAATCTTTGCAGAAATTTTGTCTGGATGTGTTCTTTTCCTTTGATTTGATTTTTAATTTTTTAAAAAGATTTTATTTATTTATTTGAGTGGGAGAGAGACCATGAGAAGGGGGGAGGGTCAAAGGGAGAAGGACTGGCTGGTGAGCAAGGAGCCCCATGTGAGACTCGATCCTGGGAGTCCAGGATCATGATCTGATCCGAAGGCAGTTACCCAACCAAGTGAGCCACCCAGGTGGCCTGTCTGGATATGTCCTTGGGAGGGTTTCTTTTCAATGATTTTGCCTGAAATGAAGCTGTAGTCTCAACGTGGATATCTGACTTCACAAAGTTTCTTTCTATTACAATAAAGAACACTGGTTATTTGTTGACGTTGTTCTTTGATTGCCACAAATATTATTTCTTACCTTGTTTTAATTTACTTATCCTTTTCATCAGTGTTCTAAGAGGAGCTTTAATATTTGCCTGTTCCTTATGGGATTCAGATTTATGTATTTTATTTTCTGCTTGTTACCACTGATATTCACTTTGAGATCTCCTCTGATATTACAAATGTCCTTATATTTTAGCTTCATCTGTATCCACTCCCTTTCGGTAAGTGTTCACTACCTAATCATTCTATCTTTATTTCTTCTACCATTGTGTCCATTTGCCTTGAATTTAAATGAGCAAAAACAGGAATCTAACATTACTTCTTTTGATTTTAACAAATACTTTAAAAAATAGACTTTCCCTTGCCTTTTGAGTGGTCTACTCTTTTGTTTTCCCTGCACAAACATCTACATTTGAAATGGTTTTTGCCATTTATGAAATTTAATTTCTCTGTCTGCCATTTGGGGAAGGTGGAGGAACTAATGAAAGGTAGATGTGAGTTACTAGCGGCTAACATTGTGCCTGAAGATCTAATAGACAGCTTTATAATAGTTGTACGAAGAGATCAGTGAGAATATTAAAAGTGCTGTATTTAAACCTGGTGTAATAATTGATGTTTATAACAACAGATTTAACAAGAAAATATTTCTTCAATGCAAATAATACTGAAAGGGGCAAACTTTCTTTATGTGGAAAGCTCATTTATGTAGCACAGTTTGTTCTAATTGTCCTAGAAAAGCAGAATGTTGTTGTATAAGAAAGATTAAACCACATCCATGACTTAGTATTTGCCAAGGACACCCAGAATATTTTTGTTTGAATCGACATACTTCGGATTCCATGATTTTCTTCATTCTCACCCTGTGTGAGGTAGAATGAGTAGTTTGTCTGCAAGACTTTAGTGCTTGGAATTTCCCACATATTCCTTTGTGGAGAAGCCATTTATGTAATGTCAAAAGGATATGTTCATTTATTATATAGAGGTATTTGCATTAATACATAAAATAAAAAGTATATAGAGTGACAGTTTATGCCATTGGGCAATATATGTTACAGATAAATGCAGTTTTCCTGGTAGCCTGCTGTCATGGAAGGAGGGCAAGCTTTGGAATTGGACAAACGTAGGAAGTGCCAGGTGCTTCACCAAATGACTTTAATATAAAATCTTTTTAAATCTTCGCAGTCTCTATGTCAGTTGAGTACTTTTAGCTGTGCAAACGTAACGCTCTGCCAGTAGTTCCTTAACCAGATAGGGCTGGTGCCGTAGCTCAGTGACACCATCAGAGATCCAGTCTGCCTTCCTGTTCTCCGTACTCAGTGCACTGGCTGTTCCTCTTGTCATTGGGAGATGGCTGTTGGACCCGCAGGTACCACCCTGAGGTCCTGGAGGAAAGAAGGAGAGAAGAGGGGTGGAACCACTTATGTCCCGTTAACCAAAAGAGCGATGCTTGCTCAGAACATGTAGAACAAATGTCTTCTTGTGTGTCATTGACCAGGACGGGGTCGCATGGCCACCTAGAATGCAAGAGAGGCTGGAAAGTGAGAACAAGATTGTCACCACCTGGGATTCTGTTAGCAAAAAAAAAAAAAAGAAAAAGGAAGGTATGGATATTGAGGGCCAACTATTAGTGTCCGACACAAATCTGCTCTTTGTCGTATGGATGGAAAAGTTCGGATTTGGTAGGCTAAATGATTGGACTTGAGTCACCCGTCCTTGGGTGACAGAATGTCAACGGACGTCTGTTTCACTCTTCAACCCATGCCCCTGATGCCCCTGACTACTAAGCTGAAAGCCAGGGCCGTATTATGAAGGACGCTGGGTAAAATGCATGATATTTACACTGACGGTCTCGCGAGGAAGCTAGCCTTAGGTGAAAACAGCACACCTCGGGTTCGAAGTAGTTTCTCATTTTGTTCAAAGCGAAGTCGAATAGGAAGTTTCCTTCCCTGTTATTCTGATGGAATGATTAATTTCTGGGAATGTAAGGTGAAGATTTTTTTGTCATAGATTTTCTTGGGGGGAAATAAAAGGGCTCTGGGACTGCCTCATCCTTTATCTGTTTGGACACCAAGAAAGTGTCCAAAGCTAAGAGAAGTGACCGGTTGGATTGGGTTTCGGAGGACACTGCCCAGAGAATGTGGTGGTCTAGGTGTCATTGGGAAACTACACGTTATATAAGGAAGTGTTGGGTTGCCCTCTTGCTGCAAGTTCCGAAATCCATCCTGCCGAGAGCCCGCTCCGACCATTCCCGAGGTTTCCTGCTTCCTTGACCCCCCCCCCCTCCCCATGGTGTCCTGTTCCTGTTTCGCTTTTCCTCTGCAATTCATCTTCTACTTCCCCTTTCCTTACGTGGGAAGAGTGTTCAAGCAACATTTCATTATTTGGCCCCTCAAGGCAGTCGTCGTGTCCCCACTTTGGACCGTGTCTGTCCTGGCAGGAGAAGTGTTCTCAGTGAGTTTTTCCATTTCCCCCTCATTCAGTTTCCTGTCAGGTACCCGGCCAGATCTGTCCGTGCTTGTGGGACAAGGGCTGGATGCCCGGCCACTGGCCATTCGGAGCAGAAAGTGGAGCACCCCTCGCTGGAGGGCGGTATCCAGCTTTTGAGTTTTCCCTGGAGGGCGAGACTCCTTGTTCCTCTTCAGAACACGCTCGCAGGTCACAGAATTCAAGGCTCTAACCGCTCACAGTGGGCTTTTGTTGGTTTTTGGTCTACTTTGTAAGAGTCAGTGTGATCCAGTTTTGTTTTAAGTAAGACAAACCCATGTGTCCCAGACATCCCTGGTTTTCCCCAAGAAGAAAACAAAAGGGATAGTTTTGCTTGGCTGTTCAAGGGCAGAGAAGTGGCTCCTGCTTCACGACATGGCTCATTGTAGATGGACGAGGGCAGCCATGGCGCCCGCAGAAGCAGACGCTCTGGCCCCAGAGTGGCAGGTCCCGGCAGGGGTCCGCTCAGTGTCTTCTGGAGACAAGCAGATGTGGAGAATAGACCTTGTACAACATACCTCACATGTCATTCCCCTTCAACAAAACATGTCTGCAGCTTCCCTTTCTCTCCTCACCCACTCTCCCATGGCTCGGGATGCAAAAGCAAACTTCGTCTCCTTTGTTCTCTTCAGAGCCTGCTGTGAAGAACTGGGGGGAGACCAGTTGTCTGCTCTCAGGGAGCTCTAGTCTATGGACCCTCCATTCCAGATTTGTTGCACCTTCATTATCATGAACGTTGTTATGGTGCAGTCATTACTTCCTGGGTGTGTGGCCCAGTGCTAGGTCTTGTAGATGCAAACAGGTTTAAAACACGGTGGTCGCTTTTGACACTATGTACCTATGAAGTAATTAAAGGTATAGGGCGGGTGGTTCATATTGATATAAAATAAGTGAAATGGTCTATACGTGCTGCAGAACTTCCAAAGAGGGGTGGCCTGGGCACTAGACCTTGACAGAGGACAGAGGAAGGCGTTACGGGGCAGGGAGAGTTGCCTGATGGGTTTTCCAGACTTGGAGGAGAGTTCAGCATGGAAGAGGTTTATTTGGGATTGAGACCCATGGAAGAGGAGGTTGGAAGGGAGGAATGAAGGAGAGGGGAGACAGGCAGAGGGGGACGTCGAGCTGTAATGCTGACCCAAATACAGCCCCAGCCGACCCCATGGGGAGCTCTCAATCAGGTTGTCCCAAGCTGCATTGAGATGGCCAGGCCCTTCTACCTGTGGTTGGATTACTCACTGGATGGAGGCTGCCCCTGGAAATGACCTCAGAGAGATGCCTTTCTGCAGCACCTCACTTCTGAAAAGGCTGATGGCTGACAGCTGTTGGATAACACATTCCTGCCACTGAGGGCAACAAGGGCTTCACTGGTGGGGATTCTGGGCATCCCCCCCCCCCACCACCATGGATCACTGAGGGGAGAGGGGCATAAGCAAATGTATGTGCAGCCAGCAGGATGACCGGGGTAACCATGACAGTTGAATGGTAGTGGCTGTCACTGCATGGGAGCAGCAGGACGTGATGCTGGGTGTGCTGGTAGGAGGCCGAAGGCGTGACGTCTCGGCTGCCAAGCCAAAGACTTCCAGCTTTGTCCCGAAGGTGTTTGGAGCAGTGGGTGATGGTGACAGATGTGAAACCATGTTTGGAAGGCACACACCCAGCACACACGTCCAGGATACGTAGTAGTAGCAAATGGTGGAAGACAGGAATGGCCATAGATTAGTCGCTGGTGAAGGCAGGGGTTGTGGCTAGTGATGAGAGTCCTGGGGTGCAGGCAGAAATCACAGTGCTCATGCAAGTCTGCTGTCACCCAATCGACTCTGTAGCTTTGCGTCCAGGCTTCTGTTTAACCATCTGTAAAAATGAGGAGCCTGAAAGTCCCTTTCCAGCTCTAACCTCTTGTGATTCCACATTAAAGTTACCGATCAGCATGTGTTCCTTAATTGTGTTCTTGAGAAAGATGCCGAAGGCTAGTCTGGTGTAAAACCAGACTTCTGGAAGCTCTGGTTGGGATATTGCCTGTGAATTGCTTCCTCCACCCTCATGGCCTTCCAGGTCCCCCTATTTCTACACAAATTTTGAAGCCAGTGGAGTTTGGATTCAAGCTGAACCAGAATCAAGTATCAGCTATTACAAGCCCAAGGGGTTTGTTTCTTAATTAATTATAACATATCCGGTAACTCAACCCAGCTCCACGGAAGTCAGAATTAGCTTTCCTTATTGCACTAGAGATGGAATGTCTTCACCTAAGCTTCTGCTTAAATAGTAATGAAAAGAGGATTAACAATGGCAATAAAGAAACTAGCCAGTGTGAGCCCATACTCGTTGAGAACTTGGGGGAGATGTATTTCTTTTTCCCTTGTAGGCATGTGGCATAGCTTGGTGTAATGACCAGAATCAAAAGCTAATTTAGGGAATAATAAAAATAAGACATTAAAAAAAAAAGATAAACTCACAGATCAGAACTCTGGCCCCTTTGTTTTCAAAATGATTCATAGAGAACGTTTTCCATGTTGGAGAAATTTTAATTTCTTGATTCATGAATTTTTATCTGTACACACTTATTATTGAAAGTATTAACTCAATACATGTGTTTGTTCATTGGCTAAATTACCAATTCATGCATTTATTTAGTAAATGCTTTTATTAAGTGCCTTTTGTATGTCAGGTACCGTGCTAAGTGCTGGAGACACACCAGCAGATAAAACTAGATCAAATACCAGATTTTGTGGAGCTTGTAGTCCAGTCGATGAGGCAGACATGAACCAGACAATCACATGGTTTGCAGTATACAGCAGACACCCCTGCCCCTTGTCTGTAGGGGATACAGTCAAAAACTCAGTGGACACCTGAAACCGTGTGTAGGCTTATACCAAGCCCCATACCTACTGTGTGTTTTTTTTCCTTATATATACATACCTATGATGAAGTCTAGTGTATAAATTAGGCACAGTAAGAGACTAACAACAACAATAATAAAATAGAACTATTGTAACAATGTACAGTGAAACAGTAAACTGTAATGAAAGTTACCTGAAAGTTATGTGCATGTGTCCTCCTTCTCCAACTACCTTCGCCAGCTGTACTCAGTCTCCTGATGAGGGTGTGAGATGAGCCAGTGCCTACATGACGAGACAACGTGAGATGGGTGACGTAGGCGCGGGGATGTAGCATTAGGCTGCCACTGACCTTGTGATGACCACCTGCATGTGTCCAGACCCCGGCTGAGCAGGGCCACTGAAACCATGGAAAGCAAAACTGCAGGTAAGGAGGGAGACTAATTCCAGGCTGGAGTCTGGGAGGTTCCTCCGAGGAAATGAGATGGAGGGGAGCTCTGGAAAATGAAAACCCAGGGGACGTAGGTGACTGGGTGAGGTGGGGCTGCCGCTGTGTGTCGGTGATGAATGGTTGTTTCAAGGTCATTAAGATTTTGGCATTTTATATTATCGTGGGAAAAAGAAAAAAAACCCGATATGCTGACTTAACCAAAGTGCTGGAGGTCATCCAGTAGCTTAGAAACAGAGCCAAATTTAGAGCGGACTTGAAGTCGAGTCCCGAACAGCAGGGGGACAGCTGTGCTTCAGCTTGGAGCCTTGTTGGCTGGGCCACTGGGGGTCAGCAGTATTTGGAAGCCCCGTCCAGGTAGAAACCAAGCATCAGCAGGGCCACACCAGACGGAAAGCAGGGGGTGTTTGTGCTTTTTCTCCCATGTGGATTTTCCCCGACATTTCGGGTCCTTTCTAAGAAGGTGAGGGGCTGTGCCAGGAAACTCACTGGGATGAACAGAAAACTCCACATGGAAACCTCATTCTCAGAGGCAGCAACCTTAATAAACACAGAGAAGAAATTGTGGAGGGGAGATTGTCTCCTTGGCACTAATTTTAGTCATGATTCGTACCTGCCCCACAAGCACCAGCCAGCCCTGAGCGGAAGGATTGTGCCCCTAGCGTCCAGATGGGAACCGAGACTCTGTCCACCCAGCAAGAGGCTGTCCTACGACATTTAGGAGCAAACACCAGCCTAGAACAGATCCCTCCTTGCACAATGAGTTAAACCCGAGATCAGTAATGGGGGAAATGTGGGAAGATGCTGTATCATCACGTACGAATCTATCCTGCAAGGGGTAAAAAGGAATATTTAGAAGGTAATTGATTGCAGGAAAACAATTATGATTTAAATAACATTTTGCTTTGGCTATGGATGAAATGGAAGAAAACAGTATGTGAAGATAACAAGATGAGATGAAAAAGGCTTCAAAGCTAAGGCAAGTGTGTAAACAGATGAGGGAAGAGTAGGATATTCGTAGCGTGATGACGGACAGAATTAATGTGAGAACCGGATCTATGACACAGAATGTCAGGAAATGAAAACGCTCTGTTTTATTCGTGCTCACTCTCCTTTCTGTTATTGTTTGCTTTATTCCTTTTTCAGGTTCATATTTTTTGGTACGGCTCAGTTTTTGGTATATTTACTTTTGGTACTTTTCTCTATAGACCATATTTTGTTTGAATTCATTGTCTCTGGGAATATTGGAAGTTTAAGTTCTGCTGTTAAAAATTCCCACTGAATATTTTTAAGTTAATCACAGAAGTGAATAAATAAAATAAACCATTGAGTTAATGGAAGGTTGTATCACACGTGTGTTTGTGTGTGTGTGCGCGCGCGCGTGCACGCACATACGGACACATAAGCTTTCTTCTCCGAGAAATTTTTTGGCTTTGCTTTCAACTTTGTGACCATATTTCCAACAGTCATTCATACCATTGAAGTCTAATAGAGCTTTCTGTAATTATGGAAATTTTCTATATTTGTACTAATACAGTAGCCACTAACCACATGTGCGGATCGCAAGTGCCTGCAACGTGGCTGATGTCAAGTTTATGGTCATATTATGAGGATGATAAAATTCTCCCTTACATGATACAGATCTCTACAAGTGACCGTACTCCTTTGATTACTTTATCTGCAACCCACTAGGATTTCTACAAATATTTCCTCCTTTCCCCATGACTTATAGAGACTCTTTGTTTAGATAAAGGTAGGGTTCCTTTTTTATTATTATTTTCTTTAAATTCAGTTAGCCAACATATTAGTTTCTGGTGTAGGGTTCCATAATTCATCAGTTGCATATAACACCCAGTGCTCCTCACATCTCATGCCCTCCTTAATGCCCATCCCCCAGTTACCCCATCCCCCCACCCACCTCCCTTTCCACAACCCTCCGTTTGTTTCCTGGAGTCAAGAGTCTCTCATGGTTTGAGTCCTTCTCTGATTTCTCACATTCAGTTTTCCCTCCTTTCCTCTATGATTCTCTGTGCTATTCCTTATGTTCCACATAGGAGTGAAACCATATGATAATTGTCTTTCTCTGATTGACTTATTTCACTGAACATAATCCCCTCCAGGCCCATCCATCTCGATGCAAAAGTTGGGTATTCATTCTTTCTGATGGCCGAGTAATATTTTTTTTCTTCTTTCTTTCTTTCTTTCTTTCTTTCTTTCTTTCTTTCTTTCTTTCTTTCTTTTTTAATTTCTTTTCAGTGTAACAGAATTCATTGTTTATGCACCACACCCAGTGCTCCATGCAATACGTGCCCTCCTTAATACCCACCACCTGGCTCCCCCAACCTCCCACCCCCTGCCCCTTCAAAACCCTCAGATTGTTTTTCAGAGTCCATAGTCTCTCATGGTTCACCTCCCCTTCCAATTTCCCTCAACTCGCTTCTCCTCTCCATCTCCCTTTGTCCTCCATGCTATTTGTTATGCTCCACAAGTAAGTGAAACCATATGATAATTGTCTCTCTCTGCTTGACTTATTTCACTCAGTATAATCTCTTCCAGTCCCGTCCATGTTGCTACAAAAGTTGGGTATTCATCCTTTCTGATGGAGGCATAATACTCCATAGTGTATATGGACCACATCTTCCTTATCCATTCGTCTGTTGAAGGGCATCTTGGTTCTTTCCACAGTTTGGTGACTGTGGCCAATGCTGTTATAAACATTGGGGTACAGATGGCCCTTCTTTTCACTACATCTGTATCTTTGGGGTAAATACCCAGTAGTGCAGTTGGAAGGTGCATAGGGAAGCTCCATTTTTAATTTCTTGAGGAATCTCCACACTGTTTTCCAAAGTGGCTGCACCAACTTGCATTCCCACTGACAGTGTAAGAGGGCACCCCTTTCTCCACATCCTCTCCAACACACGTTGTTTCCTGTCTTGCTAATTTTGGCCATTCTAACTGGTGTAAGGTGGTATCTCAATGTGGTTTTAATTTGAATCTCCCTGATGGCTAGTGATGATGAACATTTTTTCATGTGTCTGATAGCCATTTGTATGTCTTCATTGGAGAAGTGTCTGTTCATGTCTTCTGCCAAGTAATATTCTGTTGTATGTATGAACCACATCTTCTTTATCCATTCATCTGTTGAAGGACAGCTTGGCTCCTTCCACAGGTTGGGTCACTGGTGGGGTTTCATATAAATTTCACAAATCTACCAAGATTTAGTTCAAGGGCCACCTTCTCAGCAAACACTCCTCACTTCCCACACTGAGCATTGTCGGTTGTCCTTTCTCTTTGAGCCCTTAGCGCCTACTTGAAATCATGTGTGTTCCTTTCTCTTGTAACTTGATTCATCTTCCTGAGGGCACAACTAAATCAAGTTTGGTGACTCTTAACATTGCTAAACCTGCAAAAACCCTGGCTCACTCTTTGGAAAAATCAGTGGATCTGAATTTCAGCCACTTAGCAATGACCTACACAAGGCCATTGTCATTAAGCTAGAGAGACGCTCCTGTCATTTTTAGTCAAGGAATTACAAGTTTGCTGTCAGCTTTTCCAGCCGTGGAGGTGCAGAATGACCCAGTTTCTCTCTCTACCTGGGCTGACATGCCACCCATGGGTGGCCCGGAGCTTGCAGACCGCCAGCCGATCCCAGGAGGAGTGCGATAAGAACAACATGCTCGCTTCCTTCATGACTTATTTTTGTGGCTGTCAAAGAATATTTCTTGTGGGAGTTTGTTTAAAGCCTATGCCCCTAAAATGCGGTCTGGGTAATATTCTTGATGAGTTGTTGGCACAAAACCTCTGTTTTTCTATGTGAAATGGCTAACCATGGTTGGAAGTAAATCACCGAGAAAAGTCAAAAAAGAATTCCTTAAAAACTTGGTATCATTGAACTTGAAAATCTATGCTTATTTTTTCTTTGGAAAGAAAAGTCCACTGTGGGTTGTCAAATATGAATGCTTTGAATATGGTTTGAGGTATGTTGAAATGAAGAGCTTCTAAAGACTGTTTTGCGGTTCTTAATGTAGGGCAAGGAAGTATATAAAGTCCTGTACAAACCGACTTTAAAATAGTAAGAAGTGGGGTGCCTGGGTGGCTCGGTCAGTTAAGTGTCTGCCTTTGGCTCAGGTCGTGAATCCCGGGGTCTTGGGATTGAGCCCCATGTTGGGCTCCCTGCTTGACGGGAGCCTGCTTCCCCCTCTCCCTCTAAAGCCGTTTGCATCGTTAAGACTATCTGAAGGTTAGGGGGATTTTAATGATGGTTTGTTGTTGTATTGTTTATAAAATAATTCTTTTCACTTTAACCAGTGTAAGTCATTATGAGCATAAGGAATCTTGGTTGTGTGGACACGCATCCTTCTAGAATGCATTTCTCCATCTTGCCACTGTTAACATTTGGGGTCAGATCATTCTGTGTGGCAGGGAGTGCGGGGGGGGGGGCTGTCCTGGGCACCGAAGGATGCTTAGCAGCCTCCCAGGCCCCCACTGTCAGCACCATCCCCTCCCTAGTTGCAGTGACCAAAAATGTCTCCAGATAGTGTCAGGTGTCCCCTGGGGGGGACGAAACTGTCGGGTTGAGAAGTACTGTTCTAGAACATTTGTTGAAATATGTGAGGCTGGATGTTAATAATCCGTAGCATCTGACTGCAGGCCTTTGTTCCGTCAGCCTTGAGATGCCCTGAGGCAGTTTCCATAAATACTGCCTACAGGAATGCCAGCTCCTGGTGCGGGCTGCTTGGCCAGCATTCCCCAGAGAGACCCCGAGTTGCCTCAGGTTTGGAAGCCACAGCCCAACGACTTCCTTGGAGACAGGTTGGATTTATTCACGTATCAGAATAATTGACATTTAAAAAAAATTTATGCTTGTACTTAAGAAATCCAGCAGTACAGAAATCTACGAAGAAAACTGCAAATCACCCCTATCCCACTTTCTAGAAATAACCAGTGTTTGCGTTTGGTAAATAGCATTTCTGGACATCGTCAAACACATACACAGGCAGGATTTTGCATAGGATAAGGAAATGGACATACTTCTGTAGAAACGCTCTCACAGGATGTATGCCATTTTTCAATGAGAAATATTTAATTTCGGTGAATTTAATAGAGGATAAGGAAATGAAGTGAAGGGGCTTGCAAAACTTGGGCTGAATGCCTCACAGAAGGGTAAATACTTCCTCAGAGACATTCCTGAGAAGGAGAGGAGGAGCATTCGGACTTTGGGGTTATTGTGTTTAAAAATTTCATGGTTAAATTTAAGGCCATATTACTTAAATTTCCTATGACTGTCCTCCATTCACCTCCCAATTTTTATTATATTTTTACTAAGATAATATAGTATAGGTTCTGTCCTACAACCTTAATGTCCTTATTATTTTTTTATGTTCCTTTTATAGGACTTCTGCTATCCTGTTTTTTTAAATTTCGAATCATCTCTTGGTTGGCTAGATTTCTTCATCAACTTTCTCGGGAAAGGCTCTATTTTCTGAGGTTTTTTTTTTTTAATATTTGAAAATGTTAGTGTTGCCTTTATTCTTTCATTTTATTGTAAAATACACATGACGTAAAATTCACCATCGAAACCATATTTCAGCATCTAGTGCCGTGGCTTGAAGTATATTCACATCATTATGCAGCTATCCCCCTCCTACCAACCATCTCTAGAACTTTTTCATCTCTGTTAAAAAAAATTTCCCCATTCTTTCCTCTCCCCACCCCAGACCCTGGCAACCACCATCTACTTTCTCTCTCTACAAATTCTCTATTTTTTTTTTAAGATTTTATTTATTTATTTGAAAGAGGGGCGGGGGGAAAGTCAGCAGGAGAAGCAGACTCCCTGCCGAGCAGGGAGCCTTATGTGGGTCTCCATCCTGGGACTCCAGGATCATGACCTGAGCTGAAGGCGGTCACTTAACCAATTGAGCCACCCAGGCACCCCCAAATTCTCTATTCTATGTGCTTCAGCAGTGGAATCACACACTCTTTGTCTTTTATTTATTTTTTTGGTCTGCCTTAATTCGCTAAGTATAATGGTCTTCAAGCTTTGTCCAGGAGGAATTTCATTTCATTTCATTTCATTTCTTTTCTTTTCTTTTCTTTTCTTTTCTTTTCTTTTCTTTTCTTTTCTTTTCTTTTCTTTTCTTTTCTCTTTCTTTCTTTCTTTCTTTCTTTCTTTCTTTCTTATTTATTTTTATTTTTATTTTTATTTGAGACAGAGAGAGCACAAGCAGGGAGGAGGGTCAGAGGGAGAGGGAGAAGCAGACTCCCCGTGGAGCAGGGTTCCCGATTATCAGGACCCTGAGATCAGGATCAGGACCAACCCAGGACCCTGAGATCATGACCTGAGCTGAAGGCAGAGGCTTAACTGGCTGAGCCACCCAGGTGCCTCTGAATTTCATTTCTTTTTAAGGCCGAATAATATTTCATTGTATGGATATATCACATTTTGTTTATCTGATCATGCGTCTGTGAACATCTGGGCTGTGTCTGTCCTTTGGCTGTTTGGAATCATGCTGCTGTGCATACAGGAGTACAAATGTCTGTCTGAGTTCCTGCTGTCAGTTCTTCCAGATATATGCCTGGAAATAGGATTGCTGGATCACATGGTGATTGTTTGATTTTTTGAGGCACCACCAGACTCTTTACACCATTTTACTTTCCCACCAGCAAAGTACAAGTGTTCCCATTTTTCTAAAAAAAAGTTTCTTCCAAACTTGTTTTGTTATTTCTTTTTCTGGTTTTGTAAAATTAAAAAACAAAACAAAACAAAAAAACAGTCATCCCACGGGTATGAGGTGGTTTCTCTTTGTGATCTCCTTTGTGTTTCCCTAATGATGAGTGACGTTGAGCATCTCTCCGTGAGTTCATTGGCCATCTGCGTGTTTTCTTTGGAGAAATGTTGATTCATGTCCTTTGTCCAATTTTTATTTTATTTCATTCATTTTTTAAGTTAAATTTTATTTAAAATCAATTAACATATAGTGTATTGTTAGTTTCAGAGGTAGAGGTCAGTGATTCGTCAGTTGCATGTAACACCCAGTGCTCATTACATCACTTGCCCTCCTCAGTGCCCAACCCCCAGTGACCCCATCCCCCATCTCCTCCCCTCCAGCAACCCTCAGTGTGTTTCTGAGGGTTGTGAGTCTCTTATGGTCTGTCTCCCTCTCAGATTTCATCTTGTTTTATTTTTCCCTCCCTTCCCCTATGCTCTTCTGTTTTGTTTCTTAAATTCCACATGTGAGTGAAATCATCTGATAATTGTCTTTCTCTGATTGACTTATTTCCCTTTGCCCAGTTTTTAGTTGGGTGTTTCTTTTTTGGTTTTGGGCTGTTCTTAATATATTCTGGTTCTCAATCCATTATGTGATACATAATTTATAAATATTTCCTCCCTTTCTGTGTATCACCTTTTTACTCCATTAATAGTGTCCTTTGATGCATAAAAATATTAAATTTTGCTGAAGCGCCTCTATTCTTGAGTATGTCTTGGCCGACTGTAATATCTTCCTGGAGGGTACTTTTTTTTTTTTTTTAAATATTGTAGGTATTGCTTCCCTGTCTTCTGTCATGAAGTGTTGCTGTGGAGAAGACAGACTTTTCCCCTTTCAGACGGCTTGCTTTTACTGCATGAATGCCTTGGAATTTCTCCCTATTTACATCCTCTAAGGAGTGTGCGCCACCCTCCACCTTTTCATCAATTAGGAAAAAAAAAATCTAAAGAAAAAAAATTCAGAGACTAGTATAACAGACTCGCGTGTACCTACCACCCAGAATTAACCAATATTAAAGGCTTGTCACATAAGTCTATAAATACTTTACATGTGTATGGTTCAAGAAATTTCTTGGGTTGGCTTCCGAGAGGCAGAGCTGAGATGAGGATTCACGTCCAAGTGATTTGTTTGAGAAGTATTTCCAGGGGAGCCCAATAAGGGAGTGAGGAAGGTGAGACAGGGAAGGGACAAGGAAGGAGCACGGCCAGGGTGGGATTTCAGGAGTCGTCCCAGCCTCCACCTCGGCCTGCAGGGAGCCCTGGGGTATGCGTCACCCTGCAGAGCGGGTCTTGCCTCAGGGCGAGGGAGCTGGGTCTGCGTCTAAATTTCGAAATTTGTTCGTGTGCAGATACTATCCTCCACCCTCTTATTTTAGTGCCTTCAGACTCTGGGATGATGCTTCGCATTTCATTCTTGGAACTGATCGTTAGTGACTTTCTTGTCTCTCTTTTCTTGGGTGGTGTTGCCAAGGGTTTGTATCACTTTTCTTTGTCTTCATAGGAAGCCGGCGTTTAGATTGGTTGATCCTGTTTTTTCTCTCTTTGTTTTCTGTTCCGTGATCGCTGTTCAAGTCTTCATTATTTTCCCTCTACTTTCTGTGGGTTTCCTCTGCTGCCATTTTCCTAATGTCTTAAAGTAATTTGAGACCATTGATTTTTTTTTTCAACTTTCTTCTTTTTAAATAGGTGTGTTTCAACTACAAATTGCCTCTATTTGCCTGCAGGAGTTTTATGGTTTCAGGTCTCACAGCCATTTTTTTTTTTAAAGATTTTATTTATTTGACCCAGAGAGAGAGATAGAGAAAGAATGAGCAGGGGGAGCAGCAGGCAGAGGGGAAGCAGGCTCCCGGCTGAGCAAGGAGCTCATGCAGGGACTCCATCCCAGGACCCTGGGATCATGACCTGAGCTCAAGGCAGACGCTTAACTGACTGAGCCACCCAGGTGCCCTGGTTGTTAATCCATTTTTTTTTTTAAAGATTTTATTTATTTATTTGCCAGAGAGAGAGAGAGAGTGAGCACAGGCGGGCCGAGTGGCAGCAGAGGCAGAGGGAGAAGCAGGCTCCCTGCCGAGCAAGGAGCCGGATGTGGGACTCGATTCCAGGACGCGGGGATCATGACCTGAGCTGAAGGCAGCTGCTTAACCAACTGAGCCACCCAGGTGTCCCTCGTTAATCCATTTTGAGTTTACTTTTGTGTATGGTATAAGAAAGTCGTCCAGTTTCATTCTTTTGCATGAGGCTGTCCAGTTTCCCCAACACCATTTGTCAAAGAGACTATCTTTTTCCCATGAGAGAGTCTTTCCTTCTTCACCAAAGAGTAATTGACCACATAGTTGTGTGTTCCTTTCTGGGCTCTCTGTTCCGTTCCCTCAATCAATGTGTCTGCTTTTGTGGTGGGACCACACTGTTCTGATTACTGTAGCTTCGTAGTTTATCTTGAAATCTGGGATTGTGATTCCTCCAGATTTATTTTTCTTTCTTAAGATTGTTTTGGCTATTTAGGGTCTTTTGTGGTTCCATACAATTGTTAGTGTTATTTATTCTAGTTCTATGAAAAGTGTTGTTAGGTATGATATACACACATAATGGAATATTAATCATAAAAGAATGAAAGCTTGTCATTAGCAATAACATGGATGGAGCTAGAGGGAATAATATTAAGTGAAATAAGTCAGAGCAAGGCAAATACTATGTGAGTTCATTCATATGTGGAATTTAAGAAACAAAACAAATGAGCAAAGAAAGAAAAAAAGAGACAGGAAAAAAACCAGTCTCTTAAATACAGAAAACAAACTGACGGTCACCAGATGGGAGGTGGGTTGGGGATGGGTGAAATTGGGGACCGGGGTTTACACCGGGCACGGGTCATGAAGAACACTGAGTAACCGTATAGGATTGTGAGTCATTGTATTATACACCTGACACTAACGCTGTACGTTAATTATACTTGACTTTGAAAAATGGGGAAAAAATAAAAGAATCTCTCAAGTTCCAAATGGGGATTTTTTTTAGTGTTCTTTTTATTGGTGGTTAGTTTATTTGATTTGTGGGCAGAGAAAGTACTTATATGATTTCAATCCTTCGAATTCTTGAGATTTGCTGCATAGCTCAGCTTACAATCACTTTTTGTAAGCATTTTATAAACAACGCATGTTCTTGGAATGGTTGGTTATAGTTTTCTATACATGGATATTCATTCCATTTGTAATTGAGTTGTTTCAGTGCCCTGTACCTTTACTGATCTGTTGTCTGTTGGATAAATTAGTAAGGGAGTTCTGTAAGAATCTGCCCCCATGACTGTGGATTTTTCTGTTTCCCTTTATAGTTCTGTGAGTTTTTGCTCTATATATTTTGAGGTTATGTTATTAGGTACTTTGAGAACTTTTGTTCCATTCTGGAGAATTCAAACTTCAAAAATTGTAATGCATCTCAGTTTGTCTCTCCTTCTTAAGATCAACCCTGTCTGATTTGTATAATTATACTAAATTTATTTTGCTTAGTAGTCTTGTGTCTCTCTCTTTTTTTGTACCTTTTATTTTCAATCTTTATGGTCATTATATTTAAAGAATGTCTCTTTTAGGGGCCCTAGGGTGGCTCAGTCAATTAAGGTTCTGACTCTTGATTTTGACTCAAGTCACCATCTCAGGGTTGTGAGATCAGCTTAAGATTCTCTTTCTCCCTCTCACTCTACACCACACTCTTAAAAAAATAAATAAGGAATGTCTTTTTTATTTATTTTTTTAAAAGAGTTTATTTATTTATTTGACAGAGATCACAAGTAGGCAGAGAGGCAGGCAGGGGTGGGGGGAAGCGGGCTCCCTGCTGAGCAGAGACCCCCGATGCGGGGCTCCATCCCAGGACCCTGAGATCATGACCTGAGCCGAGGGCAGAGGCTTAACCCACTGAGCCACCCAGGAGCCTAGAAATGTCTCTTTTAAACAGAACATAACTGAATTGTCAAATTTCACCCTGGTGATCTTTGTCTTTTCATGGCCCATTTATTCTACTTGGATTCATTGCAATTATTGGTCTATTTACATTTAAATATTTCATTTTACTATGCACTTTTAAATGTATTCATCTCATTCTATGTTCTCTTTTCTCTCTGCTTTGCTTTCTTCTGGATTGGCTGAATATGTGTCCTTAATGTATGTTTCCTCATTTATTAATTTGGGAATTATAACTCTCTTCTCTTCTGTTAGTGGTGACCCTAGAGATCAAAACATGGATCCTCGACTTAGGAAAATCAGCTGTAAATTTGTCCTTTTATCTTCTTCCTAGATGATGTGAGGATCTCAGGATATCGCATGTTACCCACCACTCTCTGACTCATACACCGCTGTTGTCACGTAGCTTAATTACATGCACGTAATTTAAACCCCAAGAGCCATTATAATTGGGGTTTTATGTTGTTGCTCTTTATTTAGGTTCATCCACATTTGCCATTCCTGTTTTGATTCCGCATTTCTTCAGCTCAGGTCATGATCCTGGGGTCCAGGGTGGAGACCCGCATCAGGCACCCTGCTTAGCCAGAAACCTACTTCTCCTCTCCTTCTGCTCCTCCCTCCTTCTTAGTCCTCTCTCTCTCATGCTCTCTCTTTTAAATGAATAAATAAAAAGTCTTTAAAAAAATCCCACCTTTTACCATTTCCTTTAAGACTGCTCTGCTGATGACGAGTTCTCTCTATATATTTCTATTTGTCTAAAAATGTCTTTATTTCTTTCACAGAGGATGTTGTTTCTTTTCTTGTTGTCCTCAGTGGGATGTCGATCCATTACCTACTGCTCCGTAACTGTCCAACAGACTTTAACTGGCAGCATTTAGTTTTCCTTGCGAGTTAGTCTTACCTGGTATTGTGCTGGACACGCTTCATGATGACTTACCCAAGTATTGTGGATGATATCCTATTAAGTTTTTCTTCATGTGCAGTACCTTTATACTTAGGAATTTCTTTTTAACCAAAAGGTAAAGCAAAGAACCTCATTGTATTTGGGCATTTTTATTTATGTATCATGCGATAGTTGGAGAGGAACTGGTTATGGGTTTTGTTTTGTTTTTTAGATTTTATTTATTTGACAGAGAGAGATCACAAGTAGGCAGAGAGGCAGACAGAGAGGGGGGAAGCAGGCTCCCTGACAAGCAGGGAGCCCAATGTGGGGCTCGAACCCAGGACCCCGAGATCATGACCTGAGCCGAAGGCAGAGGCTTAACCCACTGAGCCACCCAGGCACCCCTGGTTATGGTTCTTTTCTAATTTGTTTAGTAGCTATGAAAGTTGCACTTATGGAGAGAAACATTAGCTAGATGTTCTCATCCATAACACTGGATTGTGTAGGAGTTGTTATGGAGAGGTGGCCCTGGGTGACTCCTGGGCTTCCGGGGGACCATGGTGTCCCTGTTTTAGTGCCAGCATAGGTATGTTCCAAACTACGATTTGTCTACACTCTGGGAATTTTTATTTGAGATTTTTAAAATACACTAATATTTTATATTTGAAATACCACAGAGAGAAAGCCCATGGGTTCAAAGAGAGTAGAGTTTAGACAACAAGCATCATGGAATAACTTCTTACATTCTGTTTCTGTGTGCACATTGCTGACCCATTGTTCAGTGAATGTGGCAAAGTGCCCTTTGTTGTTTATTTTAACGTTATTCGTGTCTATGTTTCTTACTTGCTAGAACATGATGTTGTTCTGTAGCAAGATTGTAAAGAATCTGACATGAGTTAGAGATACACATGCCTGTTGATTACCTTCAAACCGACAGTCATTCATTACCAACAAACCCCCAGTTCAGCTCCCAGGGGCCAGGCAAATATTGTGAATCCGCATAGTGGCTAGATGAGATCTGTGCAAATTGGAGGGCATGTGCCCCTTAAAAATCGTGCAGCTAGGGGGCCTGGGTGGCTCAGTTGTTAAGCAACTGCCTTTGGCTCAGGTCATGATCCCAGAGTCCTGGGATCGATCCCTGCATCAGGCTCCCTGCTCTACAGAAGCCTGCTTCTCCCTCTCCCACTCCTCCTGCATATGTTCCCTCTATTGCTGTGTCTCTGTCAAATAAGTATATAAAATCTCTTTAAAAAAATCGCACAGCTGTATCTTGGCTGTTGTAAACATGCTGTAGTAAATATAGATGAATGGATAGAGAGGATGTGGCATATATATGACAATGGAATATCACTTAGCTATTAAAAAGAATGAAATCTTGCCATTTGCAATCCCGTGAGTGAAGCTAGAGAGTATTAGGCTGAGAAAAATGACTCAGTCCGAGAACGACAAATGCCATCTGATCTCACTCATATGTGTAATTTAACAAACAAAACAGATGAGCAAAGAGGAGAAAGGAGAGAAAGAGAGATAGACCAAGGAATAGACTCTTAACTATAGGGAACCAACTGCTGGTTACATTACTAGAGGGGGTGGTGGGAAGGTAGATGGGGAAACAGGTGATGGGGACTAAGGAGGCACTTGTGATGAGAACTTGGTGTTGTATGGAAGTGCCGAATCACTAAATTCTACCCCTAAAACTAGTGTCACACTGAATGTTAATTATACTTGAAAAAACTCATGTGGCCATCCTTCGTTTGCATTATCGCCATGCTGGGATGTGGGTCCTGTATTGATTTCCTCTCTTCCTGAAAAATCAGAAATGTAGATTGTTATGTACAATCTCCACATTTTTAAACATTAGCCAAGAAGTACTTTTTGGGGGTAAGATATGCAATTATAGTTAAAAAAAAATCAGATTTGCAGGCCGGGCTCCTCCTGCGTTCGTGGGGTCTCTCCCTTTATCTTAGTGGGTGTCCAGGTGCTGCTTACTTCCATGACCCAGGGCACTAGGAGTCCCGCCTCAAGGGTGGGGTTTGCAGGTGGTTGAGGCCTGAGTGAGATTCACATGTGCACCACAGGCCACTTAGTACGGAAGCCCCAGAGTCACCCAGCACCCCCTTCCTCCTTGTGATCTAGGCAGCATACCGGTCCTGTTGAATCTAGCTCCTGGAAACTGCATGTCTAAGAAAGTCCATCTGAAAAGTTCTCATCCTAAGGCAAAAACAGTTTTGTAACGATGTATGGTGACAGATATGAACTAGGCTCGTGCTGATCACTGTGGCATAGACAACTGTTGAGTCATCACGTTACACACCTGAAACGAGTATGTTCTGTATCAGCTGTATCTTGGTATAGAAGTAAACAAACAGCAACACAAACCTTCACGTCCGTGACCTCCTCTTGCAGACCTTGGTGGTCTCCAGCCCTGGGTTCTCATCTCTTGCGTGCCCTGCGGGCTCTGTCCCTGCATTCCTTCCCCACATCCCAGCGAGGGTAATTTTCCCAAAGTAACGATTTGCCCAAGTCTCTCCTCTGCTTAAAAATAAATATTCCATCTCCTCTCCCTCATATCAGGGAGATCATATGATGGTTGTCTTTCTCTGATTGACTTATTTCGCTAAGCATGATACCCTCTAGTTCCAGTGAGTCAGTAAGTTACCGTGCTGGAAAGCTTCCCCCGGCCTCCAGATCTTCTCTCTGCACCCTGCCATCCTGTGCTGCCCCCACCCAGGAGGCGGACCTGCGCAGACTGCATCAGTGCCCTCCCATGTCCTGTGGCTCCCATTAGCACTGTAGGGCACTGGAGACGGGGAGGAGGGAAGTGTATTTGCGAACTTGGCTCTCACTGTAGGGTTGATACGAGCTGTAATTCTTAGTCACGGCCTTAGCGCCTCTCAGGAAACCTTTACACACAGCATCTGGCCGCCCTTGCCCCATCTCACACGGGAGACCCAGGCAGATAATGTGTCACTGCATGCACAGAGCCTGCCTGGTGCTAGCCTGAAGGGCCGTGTCAGCCCTGGGCTTTCCCTGTGCCCTGTCCACACCTTAGCAAATCGTGGGTTTTTAGAATTCTCCTCAAATGGTCCCCGTCTGAAGCTGCCCTCTGTGTTGCGCTGGGCCCTAGGTCTCCTCCCTAACCCAGTGGACTGGATCGATGTATACAGAGGGTCAGCCTCCCTCTCGGAAGTCTGGAAATGGTTCGTTGGTGTTCCTTCATCTGGACCTGGAGAAAACCTTGGTCACCGTGATTTGGGAAGCCTTGGTAACATTTGCGGGAGAATTTTCTTTTACTAGAACAAGAAGTCCAACCAACCTCCAAATTAGGAGTTTGCGCGGAGGGTGTGGACGGTCGGTCCATCTGGCTAACTCGGGGACGTACCGGTTGTGGTGAGGAGTCCCAGCACTGGGGCGGCCTCCCCGGTGTTGCGGCTGGCCGGAAGGATCCGGCAAAGAAGAAGCTTCCTCAGGGGCTCTCCAGGACTGTACCTACCCGGGGCTCAGGGAAGCGGGGCCTGGCTGGCTCTCCCCTTCTGGTCTCCTGCAGAGAAATCTTCCCAGGAGGAGGGTCTTCACTCGCTCCGGGGTTGCCATGGGAAGCAGGACTTGGCCGATGTGTTTGCATGGGATCAGTGAGGGGTTTTACGAAGGTGGTGAAATAACCGGGACCACATTGTTGGAGCCAAACCCTGGAGGCCATGGGTCATCAGGGTCATAAGCTATGGATATCCAGGCGTCCTCCTTACCATGGTGTCCGTTACTGGAGGTCAACCACAGCCCTGAGGGAGACGGTCCTACTTCTGCCCCTACGTCAGGAGGTCACCAGTGGCCTGATGCTGTGTCACATGCCCATGTCCTCCCCCTCGCTTCATCCCCTCGTGCAGGCATTGTGTCATCACACATCCTCACAAGAGGAAGCAGGAGTGAGAGCAACAAGATATTTTGAGGGAAACTGTATTCATTTAACTTTTATTACGTATATTGTTACAATCATTCCATTTTATTACGAGTTATTGTTCATCTCTCTTTTCTAAAAGATTTTATTTATTTTAGAGAGAAAGAGGAAGCACGCAAGCAGGGAAAGGGCAGAGGGAGAGGGAGCGAGAGAATCGCAAGCGGACTCTCCGCTGAGCAGGGAGCCCGGCGTGGGGCTCGATCTCACAACCGTGAGATCAGGGCCTGAGCTGAAATCAAAAGTTGGATCCTTGGGGTGCCTGGGTGGCTCAGTGGGTTAAGCCGCTGCCTTCGGCTCGGGTCATGATCTCAGGGTCCTGGGATCGAGCCCCGCATCGGGCTCTCTGCTCAGCGGGGAGCCTGCTTCCCCCTCTCTCTCTGCCTCCCTCTCTGCCTACTTGTGATCTCTGTCTCTGTCAGATAAATAAATAAAATCTTAAAAAAAAAAAAAGTTGGATCCTTAACCAACTGAGCCACCCAGGCGCCCATGGTTCATCTCTTCTTGTGCCTGTTTTATTTTGTTTTTTATTTTTTTTAAAGATTTTATTTATTTATTTGAGATAGAGAGAGAGAATGAGAGCCAGTGAGTGAACATGAGAGGGGGAAGGTCAGAGGGAGAAGCAGAACCCCTGGTGAGCAGGGAGCCTGATGTGGGACTTGATCCCGGGACTCCAGGATCACGACCTGAGCCGAAGGCAGTTGCTTAACCAACTGAGCTACCCAGGCGCCCTGTGCCAAGTTTATAAATTAAACTTTATCATAGGTATGTATGTATAGGAAAAATCATGTATATATATATAGGTTTCGGTACTATCTGTGGTATGAGGCATCCACGGGGGGTCTTGGGATGTATCCCCATGATAAGGGACAACTGTATACATTTTTCAGTAGAGGATCAAATGAACTGGAAAGGGAGAGGAAAGATCCAGGGGTAAGGAGCGTCTCTCACTAGTGCCTCACGAACATCTTTAGTTCTGTGTTTAATATATTCCAGTTGAATTGACTTGTCAAGTATGTGTGACAGATTGAGTGACATTTTTATGTCATTTATCCAGTGCATACATTTAAAATTTTTTTGTTGTTAAAGACTGTAAGGTCATATTAACCTGAAAGAATGTATTTACTGTTAACAAAATCTGGGTCATTTGTGATCTCCTTAAATAACCTCTGTGGTAACATTGGAATGAACATTTATTTGATGTCTGGGAAGTAATATCCCAGTGGAACTTATTTTATTTTGGGTTGATTTTAATATGGAGCTGTTAATATAGCATTTCCAATAAGTGACCTTATATGTGAAATCTGTGTTTAATTACTAACATTTTTGCAAGACTGGTAGAACTGTACTCTTTATTATAAGTCACAGATTTAAGAACTTGTCAGGAAAATATTTTATGATTTGATTTATGCATGGGGATCCATGAAAGGCAAGGAGTCCTTGAGTCTTTATGAGATCGTGAACACAGTTACTCCTACAATATTCTTGGCTTTTTCCAGTCCTGTTATATAATGAGTAAACAATATCTCTTTTGCATTTTTCATCCAAAAATATTCCCCAGCTAGAGCTTCACTTAGGAAAATATGATTTCCTAAGAGATCTTTAAGCCTGATAGTTTTAACCAAACAACATGATGTGCATTTTGCTTCTCTGAATGTGTTTCCATGGGTTTTCTTCTAGTGGTTCCCCCTCCCAAAAAAGAACTTTTATTGGGTGTTTTATTGCATAAATGGTACATGTTCATTGTATAAAAGTGGGAACCATAGATAAGCAAAGGGAAGAGACTAGGAAAGCATCTAATTCTAACACAGTTACAAAATAGAGACGAACCAAGCCCGAGACCCCACCGGCGATCACATTGAGGGAGAGGGGCTCATAGGGATGGTGAGGGTCCGCTGGCACCTTCTGCAGAGTTGGCACATCCTTGGAAGGCACACATCCCCGAGGAGGCTCTCTTAACCAGGTAACAGGTGCCTCTGTGTCAGCTTCTTCTTGTTCTGGGGCCCTGTGTCTGTCACAGTCAAGGCCCAAAGGCTGCTTCTTTGTCATCACACTCCTCCAGCACCTGTCACCTGCTGCTGGCCATCCAGTGGCTTGTCCAGGTCACTCCTCCAGGAGCACTGATTCTTGAACTTCAGAAGCCCTTGGTCTTTGTTCCTGTATGGGAAATTCACAAGTGTGTCTGGGTCGTGAGCATCAGTCAAAGGACGGGTACCCCTCGTGTAATAACCTGGATACAGCCAGACGCTTCTGAAAAACAGAAGCGTAGCTCTGCTTGCAACACAGAGAGGGGAAAAAGGAGAAGTCCCCAGTGAGATACCTGGAGAAAGTTGTGGTCAGGTGAAACCCAGCAGCAGGTGCCTTCCTTCCAAGATGCAGATTGCCCGCTGCCTGTGACAATAGGTCAGCAGCTGGGTTTGCTGGATTCCTGATGTGTAACGTATAACGTACTGATAACATGGCATTCAAATAATTAGTTAAGACAGCTTATGGAGATGCCCGTGAGAAGGTAACCGGGAATGGTGGTACCCAGCTGACAAGCCTCGAAGTTGACTCTTCAGAGGTACCTTCAGGCCAGCCATCAAGCTGACACCCATCAGCCAACTTTCATGGTGCCTGGAGTTCAGGGCTGGGGCTGGCCGAAGTGGAGCTGCCTAATAATACCCCTGTCTTGGGAGGTTGCCCGCCACCCCACAGCTCAAGAACATAGACCCACCTGCCTGACCTGGGCTGCTGGATGGCTGCTTTCTTCCCTCCCCTCAACTTCTTCTGCCCCTAACACTGGACGATAGTGATGGGTATTATTCCTTATTTTTATTGTAACACTAAACTGTGTCCCCAGATTCTAAGTCTGATTAGTTGGCTGCTGATTTGGCATTACAGTCTGCTTACTACTTAAAAAAAAAAAAAGGCAGAAATATGCATTAATGGAATTCCGTAAGATTAGGGAGCTATGTCCAGCATGTTTACTAGGGACCTGGGTGGAACAGGGAAGTTGCAAAGCTGAGCAGAGTGGCTCATAGGTGGGTGACAGGTCAGGTTCAAATGCATCTTGATAAGCCAGCGCTCTGGGCCAGCACCAACAAGAGGACATCCCGTAGTGATTCATGTTAAGGCCTGCAGAAGCGAAGATGGGAGCGAGCAGGTTCTACTGTCCCTGCTTTGAAAAAGACGCTGTTTTGACCTTATTGAGACATTCGCTTATTACATTTAGGAGATGAGGTGTGATTTGTTACATGTGTGTTGTTTTAGTTAAATCCCCCTGCAGTGAAGGTTGTCATTTCCATTTTATAGGTGAGTTTTAGAAAGGTTAAGAAATGTATCCAGGGTATCCACATAGCTTTTGAGCATTTTGTGATATGGCCTCTGTGATGGGATCCAAGAAATGGTGTGTCTGAAAAGGAAGGGAGGGAGGGAGGAGAGAGAAAAGGAAGGAGGGAGGGAGAGGAGGAAGGAGGGAGGGAGAGACAGAAGGAAGGAAGGGAGGAATGAAGGAAAGAGGAAACTCAGATTTTATCGGAAGAAACCTGGAGGGTTGGTCAGTGCGTGGTCCGTGTTGTATTCTGGACAGTACATTTTAAGATGAAACACGCGCACACTTAATTGTGTGCAGAGTAAATATTTGTGGAAAAGCTGGGACGGTTGAAGGGAAAGCTCTGGCAGTATTCTCAAGCAGAAGCTGATGGAGACTGGCGGTCCCCTGCCCTGGGGGGAGGTCCGGTCCAGGAAGGAGCTGCTGTGCCACCATCAGGAGGAATGCACAAACATGCTCGAGCAGAAATGTCCCAGTGGTGCTTTCTTCTGCCACCAAGAAGCTTTTCTCTGACCGTCTGTGCTCGCTGTGTGCTGCTGGCATCAGAGGGTGAGGCCAGAACTGGGTGCACATCAGGAATATTACTGCTGCTCTTTGGGCGAAGAAGCATCCGTGAGAAGGAGGGTGGGGAGACCGGCTGAAGGCAGCAAAATCCCATCATCATCTTCCCAGCCAAGGGCAGGAGAAGAACTCGAGGACCCCTCTTGAGATGCGTTTTTTTCTGTTTTCTTTGGGGACGGGAGCGAATATCTCACTGACCTAACCGGAGAGACCAAAAGCCTACATTTACAACGTGCCTATTTTAGTTATTTTAAAATCAAGATTCTTTTTTTTTTTTTTTTTTGGTAAGTAAAGGTGGAGAAGTTATGGAAAGAAATCCGACTCTAACTATAAACCGAACAGATGGGATAGTAGGAATAATAACAAATTAAAGCAATATTGCAAGAACTCTCAACTTTCATTTAAAAATATATATGATGATGTTTTTCAACTTTTCACATTCAACCTATCGGTAGATCGGGTGACAAAATGAAAAATCAATTTCAGCTGTGTATATTTTAAACGTTTACCTAAACGATTTGGACTTACCAGCCCAGAAGTCCAGATGAAGGTATTAAAGTGCTATTTGTGTGTGTGTGTGTGTGTGTGTATGTGTGTTTTATGAATTAGAACTTTATTTCACATTATGTTATAGACAGGATGCAGTTCCACTTGGTGACATTTAGTGTAGAAAATGGAACTGAACGGTGATCTAATTAGAACAGTAAATAGTACGGGTTTAATTAGCTCGTGTTCCTGATGACGGAGTTGATCAGTTCCCAGATATTTACCCTTTCCTTTCGTTGGACTATTCCCAAAGGGTTGCCTTGAGCAGGACCGTGCCTGGGGTTATAAATAGGTAGCTTGGCAAGAAACCGTGAAACTCACTGACCGGTGAGTCTGGGGTGGAAATGATTGGAAAAATCCCTCCTTGGTTCATTATTCCATTTCACTTTTGAAAGCCCTTTCTACAGATCCCCCTCTTAATTTAGAAAAAAAAAATTTGGGTTAGATGAGGTAACATGGCCCAAGGGCTTAAGGAAGCCCATGTAATATCTAGTTCAGCTGTTCACTGTGGTTTTATTAGTATTAGGGTTTCCTTCATAAACATTCCTGTTCTCTGACTTACAGCTTCCCTGTTAAATTCTCTCTGACTTGAACTTTTCTCTGCATCGATGTGGTCTGTCTTTGCTTGCTTACAAATGTTAAATTCAAGTATGACAGTGTTTGCTTTAAAAAGATTTTTTGTTTGAAAATGCAGAGAAAGAAAAACAAAAGAAGATAAAATCACTCAGAGTCCTCGAACCTGGAAGTCACCATGGTGAACATTTTAAGTTAACTCACTCCTTTCTCCGTGCACTTACACGGTTACCTATATGAAAATGATGCAGTCTTCCCCTGTGCTCTAACAATTGCCTTTTATCCTCTTCTTCAAAAATAAAATTATTTTTGAAAAAGATATCCAAAAAATGCAAGGTCAGATAAAACTAACACCCATTACAGCACCCCGTGGGTTCGTCAGATAGAATGTTTTGTCTTATCAGCTTCAGATCTTTTATGAGGGTGAAGGGGCTATAGGACATTCAGCTGGTATCCCTTTGTTGTGGATAGCATCTGCTCAGAGTCCCACATCCTCTGTTCTCAGAGGCAGCTTGACCTTGAAAATGCCTTGGGTGTTTTTGTTTTAATGTAAATAAAGTGGAAGTTTAATGGAAATCTAGTCTTTTCCTTTATAGTTTCTACCTTTTTTTAAAATATAGAAATAAGGGTTTTATTGCTCACAATTTTTAGAAAAGTTGTTGGCTTAAAAAATATCTTTTTTTTTAATTTAAATTTTGTGTGTGTGTGTGTTCCAAAGTTCATTGCTTACTTTGTTGACCTGTCTAGGACAGTCTTGCCTAGGTCAAGTCTATAGACTGTTTATCTATAATTTTTCTACTCTTTTAGAGTCTCAGTGCTTTTAATAAAAATTTCCAATGTATCTGGAAATCATTTTGGTGTATTTTCTGAAAAAGCCCTCTTCTTTTTTTTAATTAATTTATTTCAATGGGAAGGGGCAGAGGGAGAATCTCAAGCAGACTCCACACTGGACATGGAGCCCGATGACCTTGGGCTCCATCTCATGACTCTGAGATCATGACCTGAGCCAAAACCAGGAGTCGAATACTTAGCCAGCTGAGCCACCCAGGCATCCTGGTTTTTGTTTTGTTTTTATAAACATTTGTCACTCTGACTTGTGGTTCCATCTTACCTCCTTATACTTGGGTCTGTTTCTGGATCTTCTTTTTAAAGAAATTTAATAGATTTTCAGTACTTATCACAATGCCAACTCTCTACTCTTAATTGAGGCAATTTCCCTTCTTTTACAGTTTTTTATTGGCTCCTGTAGACTTACTCCACCAGATGAACTTTGGAATCATTTTGTCAAGTTCAATAAAAATTCCTTTGGGGATTTTGGAGTTGTTATAAATTTATAGATTAGTTTGGAGAGAAGTAACATTTTATAGTTTCAAGTCTACCCATTTAGGACTATGTACGTTTCTCCATTTATTCAACAGAGCCTACTCTAGGCCCCTTAATGCAGTTTTGTAACTTTATGTAAGTAAGACATAATCATTTCTTCTCATATCTACACCTACATCTGTCTATATATTTTTATTTTTATTTATTTATTTATTTTTAAAGATTTTATTTATTTGACAGACAGAGATCACAAGTAGGCAGAAAGGCAGGCAGAGAGAGAAAGGGAAGCAGGCTCCTCACTGAGCAGAGAGCCCAATGCGGGGCTTGATCCCAGGACCCTGAGATCATGACCTGAGCTGAAGGCAGAGGCTTTAACCCATTGAGCCACCCAGGCGCCCTGTGTATATATTTTTAACTTATACCTGTCCTCCTCTTTTCTCTAGAGTATCCCAACATAAGTCAATGGTGGCCATTGCAGAAGAATAATTAAACCAAATTAATTATTTGGTTTAATTAGTCGACGCTTCTCTATTTTCTTGGATTCCCAAGGCTTTAGTTACATTGTTTTCTTGGGATGGGGCCCATTTCAGGAGATTTCACAAATCCTCATGCAAAATAATTTCCTTGGAGCGAGCGCCTATCTGCCTGACAGAAGGGCAAGGCAGGATTTCAGTGGTGAGAAGTCTTAGGTACAAGCTGGGGACCCTGCTGTGTCGGTTATAAAACATAACTTCGTCTATTTAAATTTTGGAATGATTAAATTTCAGAGTTACAACTGAGCTTAGAAGCTGCCTGGACAAAACCTTCATAAGGTGGAACGGTACTCACGTGTCACTAGTTTCCATATACAACTGTCGTCTGTGTGTGTGTGTGTGCGTGCGCGCGCGTGTTTAATGTAGCCATTCCAAAGCAAAGCACTTTTAGGCAACTTTCTGTCTGTGAACAACTTAGAATAAGACTGGAAAAAACTGGAAAAACGTTAGGAAGAGTCTAGCATACGTGTCTTCACTTACTGTGTTTTTTCACATTCTAGACCTCAAGAAACACGCGTTCTGATGAAGAGAAGGACAGCAACTGGGATGCTTGGGGCAGCTGGAGTGACTGCTCTCGGACCTGCGGGGGAGGGGCGTCATACTCTCTGCGGAGGTGCTTGACTGGGAGGTGAGTGGTGGTCTTATGGCTCTTCTCTGTGGATGTCAGTGCCTTTGAAGGATGGAGCTGGGGAGACAGCTTGGCTTCTTGGCTTCAGAAGGTACTGGGACGCTGATATGACATCTGCTGTATATAAACATCATCGTCCTCGGGGTACCATGTTTAAATAGCACTGGCCCCATTTTCACGAGAGTGACCTAGTCCATCCACCTGAGACTCCCAGCTCAAAGGAGCCTGGGGCACTCGACACTTCAAGCTTTGCAGGAGGGAAGGCCGGCATGTTAAGTCACTCGCCCCAGATTGTCCAGACTAGGGATAATGGCTCATGTCTTTTGAATTCTACCCCTAAGTCATCTCACTTTGTTCACTTTCTCTGAGCAACCCGTCGATTAAGAAGGCAATGTACGTTCTGTTTTCACACCTTAGGTACGCTTATATTACATAACGTGTTAAAACTTAAGATTGGCTCCTTTAAAAAAAACACGTTAGTTTTTTATGATGAGCTCACACTCATCATTGTTTTTGGGACAATTTGAGGTAATCCTTTGTAGGGCCATTTAGATCCCAGCCAAGGATTCACCTCAGCTGTCAGGTAAGACGGAGCCCCAGGTTGATGGAACCTGGTGTCCCTGTTCTGGACCAAAGGAAGGCTTCAGGATCATGGCAGGTGTCTTCAGATATGGGATATTGAAAAACAAAAAGGTAAGTTGATTTTCCCTGGAGGGTGTCAAGGTGTAGATCAGAAATGCGGGGAGAACACATTTTGTTTGGCTCATGTCGGGATTTGTTGATGTTGCTGTTCTATGGGATATTTAAGAGTGACTACATACACCTTCCAGTTTCCTTGAGACCGTGCACGGCAGGTCAGATGGAAGATCGTGATGTGGCCTTGCGAAGGAGGACCCTTGGTTCACTGCAGGACAGCAGGGGAGGTTGTTGGAGGTCCTGTTGGCGTCATAACCCCAGGCTGAGTTCTAACTCCGAGCACTGGGCTCTACGCGAATGGTTGCAGAACTGAACCCAGGGATTAGTCTTGCACAGACAAAGTGGTGTACCTGCTTCCCCAGTACTGTTACCTTGGGGAGGAAGCGAAGACCCTGTTACTCGTGTGTCACACTGTGTGGAAGGATGACAGGATGTGATGCTGTACTGGCATGTCTCGATCCCGTTGAGGCCTACAGTAGGAGGACCGGGTGCCTGTGGGCAAGGGTCGGGGAGGGGCTTCTCATGTGTAGAATAGGACCTTTTTTCCCACTGCTGTTCAGTCACTTGGGGGAGAAGTTTCCGGCGTAGAGTCTGGTGCCTAGAAGGTAGGACTTCGGCACTACTCTGTCACCTCCAGATCTGAGGAGTGTGAATGATTTGCAATCAGTGGTGGGATTCAGTTGGCAAAGGAATGTGGTTCATTTGTGTTTGTCTTTTTTTTTTTTTTTTACTATTATGCACTTGTATTTGTTAAAAAGAACCAGAGGCATATATTGAAGATCATGGATGACCACTTTCATCGTTTTGTCATACAACCCAAATGCTTACATATTTATTGGTTATTTTGTTAATTAAAAAATGACTTTGATTTTGTCTGGAGTATAATTTTGCGAAGTGATCTATTTGTGTGTGTGTGTGTGTGTGTGTGTGTGTGTATGTGGTGAGCGTGCATCTTCTCTCTCCTAACTGTGGTCAGCTGATCATTAAATACTTTGGAGAAGAAAGGGAAGTTGCTAAGCTTCTTCTGTCTTTTCTGCACCTATTCAGGAAGGGAAATTTGGGCATGATGAGAGCACTAGGAGGAGGAGGTCTGCCTTGACATTGGAGAGCATGTCTCGGTGCCCTGTGCTTTGGCAGACGTTTAAAGCTCTCTCCTTCTGTTGTGAACCCTCTGATGCATTTCTCTGAGGCAGTTTCCTCTTTTCTCCAGTCCCTTGGCATGTCTTGCCAGCAGTGCCCTTGAGATGTGCTGTTCACAGTCCTGTCTTGGCAATACTCTTGTTCCCTCAGCTCCTGGACAAGTAGGCACACTGTGGGTGTCCCCCTGTTGATGTCTCGTCACGCTTCAGTGGCCATCCTGGCAGGTTCCCAAGATAGCGCTGTGCTGCCTGTCTTGCCTGTGGCCCACCTCTGGCTCACCAGAAACCTTCCTGATAGCTTTGCTAAACGGACTCTTGAAGTGCTGGTATTCAGTGTGGTAAGACTTACTCTTCACACAGGTACCGTGACCAATTTCTCCGTCCTTAAATTGCTGAGGTATGAATTAGCCACCAACTAACTGCAGGAGACATGGGTTGAACTCTTTAAGGGGGTACCCTTAACCTGGTCTGGGGTTAGCAGATTGAAGCCCTCATCACATTCTTTTTTCTTGGTGGGGCAGAGTGGAAAGTAGGATCATAGCACACACTTCTCAAAGAACTCTTCAGAAATCCTTCCTCTATGTAATCCTCCATGAGAGGTCTTCAGCACCAGATCCTTTTAAAAATCAATCAGTCTTCTATTATCTATCTATCATATCATCTACCTTCCAGTATAGCTAAAGGACGGTGTTAGGTTAGTTTCAGGGGTATAGTAAAGTGACTCAGCAAATCTGTACACTCTTCGGTTCTCACCATTATAACTGCACTCTCAATCCCCTTCACCTCTTTCCCCCATGACCCCACTCACCTCCTTTCTGGTGACCAACGGTTTGTTCTCTATACTTAAGAGTCCGTTTCTTGGTTTGTTTCCTGTTTTCTTTGTGTTGTCTCTTAAGTGGTATTTGTTTTTCTCTGACTTACTGCACTTAGCATTGTACTCTCTAGATCCATTCATATTGTTGCAAATGGCAAGATTTCATTCTTTTTCACAACTGAGTAATACTCTACTGTGAACACATCTTCTCTATCCATTCATCTACTGTGGGCACTTGGGCTGCTTCCATAATTTGGCTGTTGTAAATAATGCTGCAACAAACAGAAGGGTGCATACATCTCTTTAAATTAGTGTTTTCATTTTCTTTGGGTTAACACCCAGTATGGAATGACTGGATCTCTTGGTAGTTCTATTTTCAGTTTTTAAAAGAATCTTCATACTGTTTTCCACAGTGGTTGTACCAGTTTGCATTCCTGCCAACAGTGTATGAGGGTTTCTTTTTTCCCACATCCTTTGCCAACACTTGTTTTTTGTGTTTTTAATTTTAGCCATTCTGACAGGTATGATGTCATATCTCATTGTGGTTTTGATTCCAGTTGCCCATCAGTGAGCTGTTAATATCTGCAATCATTTTTATTAATCCAAAGCCACGTGATTGCAGATATTAACAGCTCACTGATGGGCAACTGGAACCAGAAATTTGAGAAGTAAACATAGTCATGGACTCAGAACCCGAGATTCTAAGATCCCTGAAGGAAGCAATATGCGGAAAAGTGATTTGATCGTAGCTATACTTTTTATCCAGGGACTCACTAATTCTTAAGCAGTGAGAGGCAAAGAAGCCAAGGAGGAAGCAGTTACAAAGAGGTTGAGAAGCTAAGCGGATTTATTGGTGGTCTCATGGTCCTGGAATGTAAAAATTGGGGTTCAAAGCCCTGGTAGACACCTCAGGTGATACACTGGTATTCCTGATGGACTATATGCTAGGAGAAAGGTTAAAAAAAAAACAGTCCTAAATAGACTAGATGTTATTAAGACTGAAACCCAGTTTTGAATGAGCTTAACTCTACTTTGAGTGATAAAATGCGTTGTTATTCCAACCGCCTCCAGGAAGCTTTAAAAGAAGAAAAACCTAAAATACCCTGGAGGAAGATGACATCAACCTGAGATTATACCAGTTTTCATAAATCATTCCCATAATTTAATAAAACATTACCAGTCTTACCGTGAGACAGGATCAAGAAGAAAAACAGACAATAGAAAAAGGTCCTGAAGCTGTTAGATCTACGTGTGGAAAACAAGAACAACAACAAAAACCCTGCAATAAATATGTTTATAAGCATAGATGACAAAATATAGGATTTTACCAGAGAACTGGAATCCATAGAGTAGAGTCAAATGGAAATTTGAGAACAGAAGCCTGTGATAGCTAAAATTAAGAACTAAATAGATGATGTTCACAGCAGATTAGAAATAGTAGGACAGAGTATAGGTTTGTAGAACTATCCTGGCTAAATTATAGAGGGAAAAACACAGGAAATAGAATAATGAAAAAGTCTAAATCATTTGCAACTGGAATCCTAAAAGGAAAGGAGATAGGAAATAGAGTAGGAGCACTATTTGAAGGGATAGTAGCCCAGAATTTTCCGAAACGTCTAAAAGTTACTGCATGAAGATGTAAAGCTACAAATTCAAGAAGCTTTGCAAACCCCAAAGAGAGTAAGTATACATAACCACATTATAGCAAGATCTTAAAAGAAGCTGGAGAGAAAAGATATATCATCTTCAAAGGAGCAAAAATAACATTGACTAGTAAATTCTCATTAGAAGATAATGAAACGACCTGTTGAATATCTTGAATGAAAATAACTGTTACAATAGAATTCTCTACCTATTGTATTGAAAAATAGCCTTCACATGTGAAGGTGAAATAAAGATGTTTTTAGACAAACAAAAACTTCAGAACTCTTTGCTACCTGAACAGTGTTCAAAGAATTGCTAAGGGGATTTCTTCAGGTAGAGGAAAATTGTCCCCATATGGAGGATGGAAACGCGAGAGGAAATGAAGAGCAGCTGAGAATAGAAATGTAAGTGACTCTGAGCCACTTAAAGCAATAATAGTAAGATTTGTGGGAATTAAGTATACGTAAAATTAAAAGAGAGGGAAACCATGACATGAAATTTGGGAAGGGAGCAAATGGAGCTAAAATGATCTAATGTTTTTGAATTGCCTGGAAAATCATAGAAGTAACTAACTTACCTTTGACTTTTCTGAGTCAGGGATGCGTGTTGTCATATTTAGGGTTACCGTTAAAAGCATAATAAAAAATTATATAACAACTATCATAGAAGTAGAATAACAATAAAATACTTGATTGATTACAAATAACTCATGAAAGAGAGGAGAGGAAATGGAAGTAGAGTGAGTACAACAAATAGAAAAGAAATGTTAAAATGGTAGATGTGAACCCCTAGTTATATCAGTTGTTACATTAGATGTATATGGACTAGGTAGTCCAGTTAAAAGATAAAGTTTGTTAGAGGATAAAACAAAAATCATACGCTGTTTACTAGAGACAAATGTTAAGAACATCTGAAAATCGTAGGAAGAAGCTATGACATGTGACACTAAATGAAAGGAAATTGGTGATGCTATGTTGGTGTCAGAGTAGAAACTAAAGGAAGAAGCATTGTCAGAAAGAGAGGGATCATCTATATCAAAACTTGGAAGATGTACCTTAATCCATCCTTACAGGCAAGTTTATATCCCAAAACACACGTATTAGGAAAGACTTGGCTGCAGTTGATGGTCAAAGCTTCCATTTAAGCAATAAGAGCTAATTTTTAAAAATACATATATACATGGGGTGCTTGGGTGGCATGGTCAGTTAAACGTCTGACTCTTGGTTTCAGCTCAGGTCATGATCTCAGGGTTGTGGGTTCAAGCTCCATGTTGGGCTTTGCACTCAGCTTGGAGTCTGCCTAAGACTCTCTTTCTTCTTCTCCTTCTCCCCTCTGCTGTCTCTCTTCCAAATAAATAAATAAACCTTAAAAAAAAGTGTGTGTGTGTATCTCCAAGTCCCTATACTCCAAATATCAGGGGTCTGGATTAGAGTTAGTATTTGGTCAAGTCCCTTGTTAATTCAGTTCTGGATCTCCATGGAAGAAGTGTCCTCTGACTGGGTGAGAAGCACTTGTCTGGGTCTACTAAGCTCTGGGGTCAGTATCTCCATACTGGGAGATCATCAGGAAGCACAGTGGAAGTCATTCATGGGAAGAAATTTGCCTTTCTGCTGGACGAATTTCTTTTCTATGATTTTTGTGGCTTTCCTTTATTTGGAGGTAGTTTTAGCACTACCTATTCCATACGTAACCCTTCCAGAGTGCCAGAGCCGCTATAGGCACTGAGATTTTACAGGGACCCGCATCCAGTGGGATCATATGTGCCTTCACATTTTTGTCTTATGCTGGCCACCCCCATGCTCTTCTTAATAGCTGGGAGTTGCGTCCGCTTTAATTTACTGGGTATAGGAAGGTTCTCCTACGGATCTCTTTCTCTTCCTTCCAAGGCAGGCTTCCTTTCTGTGTACAGGGAGTCGTGTATTTCTACACCCCTTTTAATTCAGACTTGCTTACACTGTATCTCGAAGTTCCTGGCTTGTGTCTAGCCTCTTTGGCTTTCTAAGTATGATACAGGGATGTCCACTTAGTAACGTGCCTTGTCGCTCATTTCCGTATGCGTTTGTATGGGGGAGGGAGTTCAATGTAGGTGTTCAGATTACTATTTCTATTTAAAATCTTTTTTTTTCTTTTATGTTTTTCTCTGAAGTTTTACCTTTGGCCATTTGGAAATTATATATATGATCTGGGTTTTTTTTAAACGGATGATTAAATTGAAGATGTTCAAAAGCCATATTTTAATAATTACTTTATAGCTATCACTGCCCATAGCAATGCTGAAATAGTTTCTTCTGATTTCTCCAATGCGAGATGATGAATGTTTTACACTTTTCCTCTTCCCTTCCGCTTCTTGGGTTTTGTTATTATCATGTTTGAAATTTTATGTTCAGCTTATTGGCAGTGGCATTTTCCTTTCTGTCTTTTCTTTTGTAATCCTATTTCAGACCCATGTTGAAACTTCACTCTGTGTGTGTGTGTGTGTGCACGCGCGCGTGCATCCATGATTTCAGTGCTCATTATCGGTCTTCTTAATTCTTCATTTTGAATCACTTTGTTGGCAGGGATAGGTTTGAGCTGTGCTTCTGGAATTTTAATGTGCATATGAATCACCTAGGGATCTTGTTAAAATATAAACTTTGATTCAGTAGGTCTGGAGTGGGGCCCAAGAGCTTTCATTTCTAACAAATTCCCAGGTGATGTCAATGCTGCTTGTCCATAGACCACACTTCAAGCAACAAGGCTTTATGGCCTTTTTAATTTCAGGAAAAAGCTGTGGGTCTTAAACTTTATGAGCCCTTGTACATCTGAAAATGTCTTTCTCTTGCCTTCACACGTAAACAGTGAATGGCTTATTTAGGAATAACATTCCTGAGACAGAGATTTTCCTTCTCAAGACCCAGAGGTTCTTTTTCCATCACGTTCGGTCTACACTGCGGCTGCCCACAGAGCCGATAGGCCAGTTTGATTTTTTTTGTTGTTGTTGTTCATTTGTAGATAACCTATTTGTTTTGTCTGGCAGCCTATGGAAGACTTAATTTTTTTTTTTCATCAAGTCAAGAATTCTATAAGGTCGTGTCTAGCTCTCAGTCTTTTAAAATTTATTTCTCCCTGGCACATAGCACCCATTTTTTGGTTGTGCAAATTTAGATCCTTATTTATTGTAGGAAAATTTTTCTTCTATTGTATCATTTGCTGTTGGTTCTTGCCCCTTTGTTCTGGGCCTCATGAACTTCCATTACTTCCATCTGCCTTCTGCTTCTGTTGTGTTCTCTCCAATCACTTTCATTTCTTTTGTCTTTTTGTATATTTGGGGGTGATTTTTAAAGACCCTTGCCACTTGAATTTGTGTGTGTGTGTGAGAGAGAGAGAGAGAGAGGTCAATTTATTGACTTCTAATGAAGTTTTAAAATGCTCCTATGGCATATTTCTTACCTTACATTCTTTCCTTCGGATTAAACCTGACCCATTTCTGTCTACTGTCTCAATCATCTACACTGTATCTTGCATGCATTTGAGTCTTTTTTTTTTTTTCTTAGTATGATATCTGGCTAATTCTTACTGATTGTGCAGGGTCACCCTCATTTAGGAAACCTATTTTGACACCTTGGTGTAACTTTGATGTTCATCTGTTGTGCTTTTTATATTGTTGGCAAAATAAGAGTCCTTCGAGGGAAGGGTCAAAGACTTCACCACTCCAAGATTTAACATAGTATCTAACATGGGATTCGGACCCAAACAGCATTAATTGAATGGGTCATTGAATGTGTGCTCACTATCAACTTGTGTTTTTTGGTCAGTGCTCTTCTTTCTGACTAAAGTGGTCTTTCCCCCTTTTTCTGGTTGACATGTAGTTGACCTTGAAAACTCTTCTGAATCCTCATTTCTTCCTTTAAGCATTTGTTGGCAGTTTTCGCCCTTTACTAGGTTATGTGCAATTCTTCCATGTTTCCATGGGATCTTGTGAATATTTCTATAAGAATGTTTATTTCACGGGGCGCCTGGGTGGCTCAGTGGGTTAAAGCCTCTGCCTTCAGCTCAGGTCATGATCCCGGGGTCCCGGGATCGAGCCCCGCATCGGGCTCTCTGCTCAGTGGGGAGCCTGCTTCCCCCTCTCTCTGCCTGCCTCTCTGCCTACTTGTGCTCTCTGTCTGTCAAATAAATAAACAAATAAATCTTAAAAAGAAAAAAATTTAAAGAATGTTTATTTCACCATGTTGTTTTATTTCTGTTTCCACAACTGAGACCAAATTTTGGTGGCATAGACTGTGTCTTTCATCTCTTTATGTTCAATGTTACTACTGACATACGTTGGAAATTGGGTAAATTTTATTTTATAAATAAATACATGAATTAATAAATCCTGGAGTTGACTAAAGAGATGCCTACTTGACTATAGTATAGGTCCATGGGGTGGGTTAAGTGTTGGCCATTTTGTGAAGAATATTGAGAGCTAAATTGGGAAATATGGATTTTTTACAGTAAGATTTTTTTTATGTTTTTGCATGTTTATTTACTTATTTTTAAAGATGTACATGGATATAGTTTAAAGAGCCAAAGAGCTCAATGAGGCTTGAGGAGAAAAACAAGTGTCTGGATCCCCTACTTGTCATCGTTTCATTCCTTAAGGGTGACTGACTGACTGTTTTCATATTTATTCTAAATTTCTAAAGCTTACATTGCAACTTCTTGGTTGTTCAGTTGTAAACATTATCTATCAGATTTATACTTTGGGAGACGAGGATTTTAGCAACCTCTCACATCTTTCATTCCCTGACTGCAGCTGTGCCGCACACACGCATACATGCAAACACTCTCTCTCTTACTTCAGTTCCTCATCCTGGGGTCACACACAACTTTGGCCAGACCACTGTTCAATGTTTAAATTATTACAACTGTGATCCTTACACTACTCACAGCTGAGTCATGTAATAGAGTATGATTATTTTTCCTTTCCTGAGTATATTTTTCTTTCCTCTAGAATCCATAATTGGCTCTTCATGTGTTTGCTTGCTTTCATAGTTTTCTACATTTTTATCACTAATTCAAAAAAAATGAGCTGTTCTAATTTTCAAAAATTTTTCTAATTTTCATTCTCTTTTATCTTCTCTTAGACTTCTCTCCTGGAGAATTCCAGATGGCCTGCTAATTGCTCTCTAGCCAGGAACTCAGGGCATCCCGAGTCTCATCTCACTGTCATCATGTGTGTGTCATTTACCTCTCCTGGGTTCGACTGCCTGGTCCCTAATCACTTCTCCTTTTTTTTTTTTTTTTCCTTAACTTCCTCTTCCTTTTATGGAGTACATTTTTTTCAGGAGCTTCCTGGATATCTGAAAATGTCTTTATTTTATTCTCAAAGTGGAAGGATGGTTTTCTAGGTACAGAATTGTATGGAAATGATTTTCCTTAGAAACTCAAAGGCATTTGTCTTCCAGTTTCACTGTCCTCCAACACAGAGTGCTGTTACTATAAAATCTGAAGGCATTCTGATTTTCTACTCTTTTTTCCTCCTCTCTGGATGTATATAGAAGCATTTGTATGCTCCCATTTCTCTGAAATTTCATAAGGCTGTATCTTGTTGTGAGTCCGTTCTTATCCACTGACTTATACTTACCATGTGCTCTTCCACTGTGAAAATTTATTCCTTTAAGACTTGAGTTATTTCTTTGATGATTTCTTCTCTTCATTTTTCTCTATTTTCTTTTGTCGAAACTCTTATTATTGAGATACTAGACTTTATTTCCTTCTCTTTGTCCATTTGCCCTATTTTCTGGGAAATTTACCTAAACTATTATTTTCCAGCTTGCTAAATACACACACACACACACACTCTCTCTCTCTATATATATATATTCTAAATAGTCTAAATATATGTGTGTATATGTGTGTGTGTATTTCTCTCTATTTTCTTTTTCTGAGATTTTTTTATTCCTTGAATTAAAAAAATAGCATTCTGTCCCTGTTCTCCAGATGCAGTATATTTTCTTTTATCTCCAAACATATAAATAGGCTTTTTGAGGAGGAAGTTTTCTTTTCCTCCTATAGTCCTAGTTCCTTCCAAAATGCTGTTTTTCATTTCATGTTTGTCATTAGGTTTCATGTAAGAGACTTTTCTAAGATTTCTGATGATCTGTTTGTGTTCATATTTAAGAACAAGAGTTGTGAGCTTGATTGTAGGGGTGCGGTTGGTTTATCTCATTGCCTGATAATGTTCTAGGTGTTTTATTTAGGGCTGCTTTGACTTGTCAGACAAGGATCTTTGGATTCCAATGGTCTAAGAACCAAGTAGGGCTGAAAGCTGGGGTCTCAGCTCTAAATATGTGAATTTTTAAAAATTTAATCCCCATTTTCAGTAACTTTTCCCTTAATTGAACCATGTTATCTCTCAGTCTGGAGACTTTTTGTTTTACCCTCTTTAGATGATAGTGTGCAGTGTTTTGCCAAAGTAAGGAAAGGGAGCCGGGAGACTTAACTGCTCCTTAGGCAGACTTTCAACCAATTTTACTGTTTTTGGCCCCAACTTTATCCCATTTCCAGAAATATCTCATGTGCCTCTTCTGGAGCCTTTTGTGAATTCTGTAGAGCAAATTGAATTGCTTTTAAAAATTCCCCACTGCTGTCTTTGGACTTTCTTTCTTTGGTCCGTGAAATCCAAACATATCCTTAATATGAAGTAGATACATAGTTCTGTAACTACTATGGAAATTGAATTCATAATATAAAAACTCTTGACCCCCAAACAATTTCCAGGCCAAGATTGTTTCACTGGTGAATTCCACCAAGTATTTAAGAAGAATTTGTGCCAATTCCAAACAATTTTTTCCAGAAAACAGAAGAGGAGAGAATACTTCCAAATTCATTTTATGCATATAGTATTAGTCTGGTATCAAAACCAGATAAAAACTATACAGAAAATAAAACTACAGACAATATTACACATAAATATAGATGTAAAAATTATTAATAAGATGCTATCAAATAATATTCAGAAATATATAAGAGGAGTTCTACACTATGACCTAGGGGGTTGATTTCAGGGATGTAAGGTTTGTTCAGTATTTGAAAGTCAGTCACTGTAATCTACTCAGTTATCAAGCTAAAGAAAAAATTCATCGGATCATATCAATTGATGCATAAAAATTTTCTGAGAAAGGTCAATACCTATTCATGATAAGGAACTCTCAGAAAAATAGGAATGGAAGGGAACTTGCTCAGCTTGATAAAAAATATCTAAAAACCCATAGTTAATGTTATATATTATAGTTATGGTGAAAGACTGTATACTTTCTCCTTAAGACCTGTAACAAGGCAAAGGAGTGTGTTTTCACCACTCTGGTTCAACCCACTGCGATAAGGGAAGAAAATAAAAGACGTATCAATCCAAAAGATGAAACAAAACTGTCCTTATTTGTCAAATGTAGAAAATCCCAAGGATTCTACAAAATAACCCAGGAACTAAAAAAGTGAGTTTGGCAAGGATGAAAAATAACATTCAAAAATTTATTTTATTTCTCTCACTAGTGATGTGCACATAGAAACTGAAATGAAAAATAAAATACGATTTACAATTACTCAAAAAACGTTAAAATACTTAGGTGTATATCTAACGAAACGTTTACTGAACTTGTATGCTGAGCACTGACTGCAAAGTGCTGATGAGAGAAATCAAAGATCTAAATTAATGGAGACAAGTATGTTCATGGATTGGACAAGTCAACACGAGAGGTCAGTTCTGCCCAGATGGATTTATAGGTTTAACCCAATTTCTCTCAAAATGCCAGCAATATTTTTTGTAGATTATTCTAAAATAATTATTCTAAAACAGTATTGTTCTAAAATGTGTATGGGAAGGCATAGGCCCTGGAATAGCTAAAACAATTTTGGAAGAAAAAAAAAAAGAATGGAAGAGGAGGAATCAGTCGATCTGATATAAAGCCTTACTATATAGCTACTAATCAAAGCTATGGTATTGGCAGAGGGAGGGGCACATAGATCAGTGGGAGAAAATATTTGCAAACCACATATCTGACAAAGGACTAGTATCTAAATTAAGAAATCTTAAAAATTAGTGATTAAAAACCAGACAATCCAGTTAGTAAACGAACAAAAGACATAAATAGATGTTTCACTAAAGAAGAATATATGGCGAATGAGCACATAAAAAGATGCTTACCATAAACGAGACAAGATGGGATCAGGAGGGGGACAAACCATAAGAGGCTCTTAATCTCACAAAACAAACTGAGGGTTGCTGGGGGGAGGGGGGTTGCGGGGGTGGGGATATGGGCATTGGGGAGGGTATGTGCTATGGTGAGTGCTGTGAAGTGTGTAAACCTGGCAGTTCACAGACCTGTACCCCTGGGGCTAATAATACATTATATGTTTACAAAATAATTAAAAAAATTTTAAAAAAAGATGCTTACCATCACTATGTATTAGGGAAATGTGAATTAAAACCATCATGAGATATCATTACATACTTAGCTTGGCTTAAAAAAATATCATGACTTGGGTGGCTGGGTGGCTCAGTGGGTTAAGCCTCTGCTTTCAGCTCAGGTCATGGTTTCAGGGTCCTGGGATCGAGCCCTGCATCAGGCTTCCTGTTCAGCGGGGACCCTGCTTCTCCCTCTGCCTGTCTCTCTGCTTACGTGTGATCGATCTCTCTCTCTCTCGCTGTCAGATAATTAAATAAAATCTTTAAAAAAAAATCGTGACAGTATGAAAGAAACACTGGCAAGGATGCAGAGAAACTAGATCACTCATCTATTGCCGGTGGGAACGTAAAATGGTATAGTCACTCTGAAAAACAGACCGTCTCTCTAAAAAGTAAAAATACAATCTAGCAGTTGTACTCCTGGGTTTTTGTACCACAGAGATGGAATGAATACTGTGTTCACAGCAAAATGTGTATGTGAACGTTTATAGCAGCTTTCCTCGTAATTTCCAAAAAGTGAAGATAACTCAGATGTTCTTTGGCGAGTGAATAGTTAAGCTGTGGCGTGGAATGCCGTGTTTTCCATACCATGGAACGTGACATAGCAGTAAAAGGAAAGGAACCACTGATACGTGGAACAACCGGAATGAATCAACACAGAAATTGCAGAGGTAAAAAAATACCATTCTCCAAATGTTACAAACTATGTAATATTCTTTTTTAACTTTTAATTCAAATTCAATTAGCCACGATATAGTACCTATTTAATTTCAGATATAGAGCTTAATGATTTATCAGTTGCATGTAAAAATGACAAAAATTAAACAATTGGAGAACAGATAGTAGTTGCCAAGCATTAAGGAGTAGGTGAGGGTGAAAAGAAAGAAGGTACAGCTGTAAAGGCAACTTGAGAAATCCTTGTGGTGAGACAAATGTTCTGTATTTTGACTATATTATTATCAGCATCCTGATTCTGTCATTTGCAAGATGTTACCATTGAGGGAAATAAGGTCAAGTGTGTATGGGATCTCTTCCTTATTTCTTACAAATGCATGCGATTTATAATTATTTTTAAGTAAAAGATTTAAGTTAATTAGGAAAAAAAACACCTAGAAATGCCAGGGAAAATAGAATGTAACTCTTTTTTAAAAATCATAAGGCTGAATCCATGTCCATGGATAGAAAGACTCAATATTGTCAAGATGTCAGTTCCTCCAAACCTGGTCTATAGATTCAATGTAATCCCAGTCAAAATCCCAGAAAGTTATTTTGTAAGATATTGACAAATGGATTCTAAAATTTATGTGGAAAGCGGACCCTGGTCAGTCAACACAGTATTGAAGGAGAAGGACAAAGTTGGAGGACTGACACTATCTGATGTCTAGACTTACTGTAAAGCTATAGTAATCAAGACAATATGGTACTGGTGAAAAAGCAGACAAATAGGTCAATGGAACAGAATAGAGAGCCCAGAGATAAGACTCCCATATAGTCAAGTGATGTTGACAAAGAAGCAAAGGCAACACAATGGAGCAAATATAGTCTCTTCAACATATGGTGCTAGAACAACTGGACATTTATGTGCGGGAAAAAAAAAAAGAATTTAGACACAGATTTGCATCACTCATAAGAGTTAACTCAAAATGGATCATAGACCTAAATGTAAAACACCAAACTATAAAAGTCTAGAAGATAACATAGGCTAAAACACGGATGACCTCAAGTGTGGCAACGACAATGACTTTTTAGATACACAACCAAAGACACTTCATTAAAATTAAGCCCTTCTGCTCTGCGAAAGGCAATGTCAAGAGAATGAGAAGACAAACCTCAGACCGGGAGAAAATATTTGCAAAAGACATATCTGACAAAGGAATAAACAAAGATCTGTTAAAGTTTAATGATGAGAAAATGGACAGCTTAATTAAAAAATGGGCCAGAGCCCTTTATAGGCACTGTGCCAAGGAAGATATAGAGATGACGAACAAACATATGGAAAGACAGTGCACGTCGTATGTCATCATCAAAGAAATGCAAAGTAAACAACGAGTTACCACTACATGTCTATTAGAGGGCCGAAATCTGGAACATGGACCACAGCATAGGCTGGTGAGGATATGGAAGAGCAGGAGCTCTCATTCGTTGCTGGTGGGAGAGCAAACTGGTGCAGCCTACCTTGGAAGATAGTTTAACTGTATGTTTAATACTCTTACCACATGAGCCAGCGGTTGCACCCCTTGGCATGTACCCAAAGGGGTTGAGAACTTACAGCCACACAAAAACCTGCACATGGATGTCTATAGCAGCTTTATTCATAGTTGCCGAAACTGGGAAGCAACTAAATGCCTTTAGTAGGTGAATGGATAAATAAAACCATGTCCATCCAGACAATGGAATATGATTTATCACTTAAAAGAAATGAGCCATTAAGCAATGGAAAGACGTGGAGGAACCTTAAATACATACCCCTAAGTGAAAGAAGCCAGAAGCGCTGCATGCTGTGATTCCAACCATACGACATGTTGGAAAAGATGAAACTCTGGAGACTGTGGATTCCAGGTGTTAGGATGGGGAAGGGATGAACAAGCAAAGCACAGAGGATTTTTATGGCAGCGAAAGTACTCCGTATGATACCGTAATGCTGGCTACATGGTGTTATACATTTGTTCAAGCCTACTAGACGCTCAACACCCAGAATTAACCGTCATCTGTGGACTTTGGGTGATCATGATGTGTTGTTATAGATTCACCAATTGCCCCAAAGGTACCACTCTAGTCGGGGATGTTGATAATGGGGGAAGCTCTGCATATGCAGGGCAGGAAGCACGCGGGAGCTCTCTGAACCTTCCTCTGTGAACCTAAACTGGTTTAAAAAATAAAGACTCACCAACGGCGCTTGAAGTTTCCTTTGTCTTCACATCCTCGCCAATACCTGTTATTTCTTGTGTTTTGATTTTAGCCGTTCTGACAGGCAAAGCGATATCTCACTGTGATTGTCATTTGCATTTTCCTGATGATTAGTCATGTTGAGCATCTTTTCAGTGTGTCAGCCATCTCTATGTCTTTTCTGGAAAAAATGTCTATTCAGGTCCTGTACCCATAGTTAATTGGATTCTTTCTTTTTTTTTTTTATTGTTGAGTTGTATAAGTTCTTTATATATTTTGGAATAAACCTCTTACTGGTTATATCATTTGCAAATATCTTCTATTATCAAGTAGATACCCTTTTTGTTTTGTTGATGGTTTCCTTTGCTCTGCAAAAGGGTTTTTTTGTTGTTGTTACAGTCCTAGTAGTCTAATTTTGCTTTCGTTTCCCTTGCCAGAGGAGACATATCTAGAAAAATGTCTCTGTGGCTGATGTGGGAATGCAAGTTGGTGCAGCCACAGTGGAAGACAGTATGGCGGTTCCTCAAAAAATTAAAAATAGAATTACCATGTGATCTAGTAATTCCATACTGTATATTTACCCAAAGAAAATGAAAACACAGATTTGAAAAGAAATATGCACCCTTTGTTGTAGCATTATTTACAATAGCCAACATATGGAAGCAACCCAAGTGTCCATCTGTAGATGAGTGGATATGGAAGATGTGGTGTGTATACACAATGGATTATTACTCAGCCATAAAAAAGAATGAAATCTTGCCATTTACAACAACATGGATGGAGCAACACGTTGTATATATAATAATATGTAATTATAATATATTATATAAGAATGATTATTATTATAATTATATAATCATGGTAATAAAAATATAAAATGAAGTAAGGCAATCAGAGAATGATATATACCGTAAGATTTCATTAATATATGGAATATAAGAAACAACACAAAGAAGAAAAGAGACAAAAAAAATCCCAGACTCTTAAATACAGAGAACAAACTGGTGGTTACCAGAGGTGGAGAGTGAGGGGATAGCTGAAATAGATAAAGGGGATCAAAAGCACACTCCCCATGACGAGCACTAAGTAATGTGCAGAATTCTTGCATCACTATATTCTACACCTGAAACAAATCTCACATTGTATGTTACTTGGATAAAAACCCCCACAACATTAACAAGTCTTAATAAAGAAATATAGGTGAACCTAGAAGAAATGAAAGGAAATCCACAGAACCAAAAATTAAACAAAGAGGTAACTAAATACCAGACCAAGAAGTTCATACCTGATCCTGTGGTTATCTGCGGAATGGAGCGGGAATCTGCTGGTGCCCAGAACTCAGACTGTATAGAGTTTCAGTTCCTTCGTAATCACAAGAGATCAAGTCTGGAGGTGTAAGAGGCACAGCGTAGGGACTCCAACCATAATATAAAGGTAGGAGCTTTGTAAGTCCATATGTTTCCTAAACAGATGGACTGGGGCCAACAAAAAAAGCCATATACTAGCATAGAAGATTTTAAATTCTTGGTCTCAACAGTGAATTAAAAAAAGTTTCCACTTGGGAACAATGGACCTGTTCCCTAAGAGTTTGAGTTACATGTATATCGATTTACATTTATTATACATATTGAGTTGAATGTATATATCCCTTATGATTGTGGAAGTTTTGAGGTGAGAATTAATATGAAAAATGGTCTTGGAACCCTTGAAAGCTCTGAGGCTACTGGCAGTAACAAAAGATATGGAGGGACAAACCACTAAGGCGGGCTTGATGGGATTCCTAGTCCTATCAGTAGATCCCTTATTTAAGATTAGTTTGCTATCCTAACATACATAATACAAAAGGAAATATTTGCCACGAGTAAGCACCATCAGACACAGCACTGGTGACATAAGAGAAGAATTACAGTTATCTACATTGATGCATTTTTTTCATAACTGGAAAGAAAAATTTAGCAAACTAGAAATAGAGGTGTACTCTTTAATTTATAGTAGATAGCATCCTTCATAGTAAAATACTACCGCATTTTCTCTGATATTAGGTATGCAATAAGAATGCCCGCTGTCATAGTTTATATTTGTTAATGTTTCTGAGGCTCTAATCAGTATAATCAGGCAAGAGAAAGAATTACAAAGTATAAGAATTAGAAAGGAAGAGATAAAGTTCTCACGATTCAGAGACTGATTGTCTAAGAGAATAAGAATATCTACCCATAAAATATAGGACTAATAAGAGTCCTGGTACTGTAAACAAGGTTAATGCACAGATAAAAGCTGTATTCTTATATGGTAGCAAGAACTGAGAAAGCAAAATATCAAAAAGACGCCATTTGCCCTACTAACACAATATGAGGTATCTTGTAAAATATTCGGTAGATGTGCAAAACCTTTTTGAATGATTTAAAAATCTCACCTAAACAAATGGCGAAATATAATATGTTCATAAATAGGAAGTCACATCATAGAAATATCATTTCCTCCCCAAATTAATCTTTAAATTAAGTGTAACTCCAATTCTAAGAATCATATGGAAATACAAAGGTAATGAAAACAGGTTTTCAAACAACAAAATGGGTAATTTGCCCAGACACCGAAATTTAAGAAATATAACTATCATAGTAGCTTGGGTATCAATAAGAGACCACTGTAGCAAAATGGAGATCCAAGAAAAAAATATATATCAGCATTTGAAATATATTAGAGGAGGCACTAAAAATCTTTGGATTAAGGGTGGATATTCAGTACATGTGGCTCAGGTATGAATATTGATATCCAAAGGGGAAATATTAGAAAATGTGGGTACACATAAAGAATACATTCTAGGTGTATTAAAGTCTACTTACAAAAAGCAAAGCTTGAAAACCTTTAGAAGAAAATACCAAAGAATGTCTTTATGATCTCCAGGTAGTGAATTATTCCTTAACTAAGATATAAAGAGTTTAAGTTACAAAGGAAAATATTGATAAATTCAAGTCCACCACAAAAATAATTTTATATCATAAAAATATACCATAAACCAAAAGAAAAGCCTAGAGTGGGAGACTCTTGACAGTGAATATAGAAATTAGAGGTTTAGTATCTGAACTATTTAAATAACTTCTCCATACCAGTAAAACAAAAGCAAAAACAAATTTGTAGAAAAATGAAGAAAGAATATGAACAGGAAATTCACGGAAGGGAAAACTGCTTAGTCAGAAACAAATGGAGATATTAACCTCATTCACAAAAAGACACAAAAGAATGCAAAGTGAGATATTTTATATTCTTCAGATTAGGCAAAACGTAAAACATTTTAAAATGCCAAATATTGACCTAGATGTATGAAAATAAAAACCTTCTTGCACTATGAATGGGGGTGATAATTGGTATTCTCCCTTTAGGGAGCAATATGTCAGTATCTGGTCATAGCGAAGCTGTAAGTGTCCACAAGAGAATAGACACACCCTGGTATATATCCCAGGGAAATGCATGCAGATATGCCTAGGGATATTGCATAAGATTGCTTTTTGCAGAATCTTCATCAACTTTAGGAAAATTGGGGTTTTAGGAAAACATGGGGTTCCCATGGAACCATAAAAATGAATGAAATTGAGTTGCATCTGTCAACATGAATGTTCTCAAAAACATAGTGTTGATACAAATTTAAAAAATCAAGCTGTGGAAGGTCATGCACACTCTGATACCATTTATTTATTTGCCTCTGCAGAGGAGGCAAGAGAATAGGATTGAAGGGGTTTGGCAGGGGACTTCCATCATATCTGTCATGATACATTTCTTTTCTTTATTTTTTTTATGTTAGTCATCATACAGTCCATCATTAGTTTTTGTTGTAGTGTTCCATGATTCATTGTTGCATATATAACACCCAGTGCTCCATGCAATCCATGCCCTCCTTAGTACCCAACACCAGGATAATCCCTCCTCTTTTCCCCTCCCCTCTAAAACCCTGTTTGTTTCCCGGAGTCCAGGAGTCCATAGTCTCTCATGGTTCGTCTCCTGCCCTGATTTCCCCCTCTTTATTTTTCCCTTCTTTCTCCTAATGTCCTGCATGCTATTTCTTACGTTCCACAAATAAATGAAACCATATGACAATTTACTTTCTCTGCTTGACTTATTTCACTCAGCATAATCTCCTCCAGTCCCGTACATGTTGTTGCAAAAGTTGGGTGTTCATCCTTTCTGAAGGCTGCATAATATACCATTGTGTATATGGACCACATCTTCTTTATCCCTTGGACTGTTGAAGGGTATCGTGGCTCCTTCCACAGTTTGGCAATTGTGGACATTGCTGCTGTGAACATTGGGGTGCATGTGGCCCTTCTTGTTACTACATATGTATCTTTGGGGTAAATGCCCAGTAGTGCAATTGCTAGGTCATAGGGTAGCTCTACTTTTAACTTTTTGAGGAACCTCCATACTGTTTCCAGAGTGGCTGCACCAACTTGCATTCCCACCAACAGCCTAAGAGGGTTCCCCTTTCTCCACAACCTCTCCAATATTCGTTGTTTCTTGGCTTGTCAATTTTGACATTCTAACTGGTGTAAGGTGGTATCTCAATGTGGTTTTGATTTGAATCTCCCTGATGGCTAATGATGATGAACATTTTCTCATGTGTCTGTTAGCCATTTGTGTTCTTCTTTGGAGAAGTGTCTGTTCATATCTTCTGCCCATTTTTGACTTCTTTGTTTTTTGGCTGTTGAGTTTGAGAAGTTCTTTATGGATCTTGGCTATCAGCCCTTTAACTGTAGTGTCAATTGCAAATATCTTCTCCCATTCCATGAGTTGCCTCTTTGTTTTGTTGACTATTTCCTTTATTGTGTAGAAGGCTTTTATCTCGATGAAGTCCCAAAAGTTCATTTTTGCTTTTGTTTTCCTTGCCTTTGGAAACATGTCTGTAATGATTGATACCTACCTACCTTCCTTCCTTCCTTCCTTCCTTCCTTCCTTCCTTCCTTTTTCTCTCTCTCTCTCTCTTTCTTTCAGATTTTATTTATTTATTTGACACAGAGAAAGACATTGAGGGAGGGAACACAAGCGGAGGGAGTGGGAGAGGGAGAAGCAGGCTTCTCGCCGAACAGGGGGCCCCATGCAGGGCTGGATTCCAGTACCCCAGGATCATGACCTGAGCCAAAGGTAGTTGCTTAATGACTGAGCCACTCAGGTGCCCCAGGACTGATGCATTCCTTAAAAATAATTCCAAAGAAAACTTTAAGAAAACGATGAGGCTTACTAGTGGGTATATGAGTTTGTGTCATTCTTACTATTTTTTGTGGACTTAAAACATTTCATAATAAAATACTTGTAAGAACACAAAAACAATTCATTTATATATATTGTGACTCTATTTCAAGTGTTCGTTCCTGAAGCAGTACTTGCTTAATTCCTTTCAGTTTTTTAGGACTTTAGTGCTTTTTTAGTCTTTTTATGAACAAATCTTAACTCGTCTTCTGAAATTTGCTCTTAGGCCTGAGAGTCTCCAAATTTGTTTACTCCCTGAGCTCATCTAATTTGAAAAATACATCAGGCTAGGAAAGATCCTAATCAAGTATTTTAAAAAATTAAATGTGAGAATAGTATGTCCTGTGGTATGTATGGTCAGATAAAGGTATGGTGATATATATCATATGTCCTGTCTCTGGCTTGGTTCCTGGAATGGGGCCAGGCCTGTGGCACCACGCCCCCCCCAATCCCTCCACATCTCTCATGAGAAACAGGGACAGTAACATCATGTCTCTGCCTAAAAATGGAATTGCAGCAATTCAGAAGGGCAACAGATGAATTAATGGTTCAACATGTCCCCGCTCCCCACCTTTTGGGCAGCCTCAAACTTTCATCATTCCCGACCCCCTCCCATATTAAAAATGTTCACTGTCACTTTGAAAGTACCCTGAGGTTCCTAAGAAGGAAACCTACTTCCCTTGGAAAGCTTATCAGGTCTCTTTATCCTAGGAGAGCCTTGGAGATTTATTAAATCTTCATAAATAGGGAACTCTGTGGTCCATTTTTCTTGGAGGAGGAAGACAGAGGTGGATACATATAAAATCAAATAAACCGCCATCTCAAAGCTTTTGAAAGCATTTCGGTGCCATCTCTTTTTATCAGCGTGCTTATTTAAATTCCCGATTTAGGGAAGGGGGTGAATGCAGCTATTTTGCTCATTTATTTCTTTGTGTATAAAGTTATTCCAGGATTTGATTATATTTAAATTCACAGTCAGTGTTTTTGCATTGCCGACCATAACCCAGCCAGAATGTCTCTCTTGCAGAAGTTCGTAACTCGATATGCTAGTCAACTGCCAACCATGGGAAACAGGTTTAAGTTAACTACTAGTTAAAAAATTAATATATTTTTATTCTTCAAAACACATGCTTCTCCGTCTTTAAGACTCTAGTATTTGAGTCACTATATCATCAAATGAGTATAATAAATTATACTGCTATAAACTCCAGGGAAATTTTATTAATGTTTTTAATGTATCCTCATGTGAAATCAACATGTTTTTTATATATTCATAAATTTATGGCTTCAAAAATCTCCAATTTCAGGGTGTTACGAATGTTGTAATGGGTAGAAAATACATAATCGTGAAATGATGTTCTTGAATTTTCATTTACTCCTGATAACCATGAGTTCTTGCATATAATAATTAGAATGAAATTAAAAACTTGGAAGTAATCTTTCTGCAGCTTGGTTGCTTGGGGCCAAAGGAATTATTTCCAGAATAAGCTGGCAGTTTCCTGCTTAGGGAATTAGGACTCTAGTGTCCTTAACTTTAAAATAACTTGAATTTCATTTCATGCCTGTTTCATAAAGTGGTCATTCATTTTCATACTGAAGTGTCACCAGGGCACACCACATCCATAGAGATCAGTTAGTGAGTTTATTGTGTGTTCAGTTGATGTGAAGGAGAACATTAAAAATGTTGGCCAGATAGTTGGGTTAAAAAAAAAAAATCTTACTACTGATTGGCTTGGGGAATTGAGAGGTGGTCTTCCCTCATATTTATAACCACATTCTGGTACTTAGTAGGTTCACTATAAGAAGTTGTTGGAGAAGGAATGAAGGAATGAATCTAGAATGGTACTCTGTATTTTGAGAGTTCATGAAGTAAAATGCTCTCTTTCCATGTCACTTTGCTGCCCTTGTAGTGGGATTGGTCGTGGCGATAGCCTTATGTCTTAGGTTTACATTTTCGGTCTCATCAGTTAAGACGCAGGTTCGTGCCTCCTGGGTCCCAGGCTTACAATCAGGGCACAGCAGATGGCAGTGGGGTGTAGACCATGACCGTCTGGTCTATACAACAGACCTGAGACACAACCAGAAGCTGTTTTCAAGGATACGTTTTTTCCTTTTAGTTTTAAATTTCTTTTTACAAAAGTAGTTTTTCTTTTCTTTCTTTTTTTTTTAAGATTTTATTTATTTATTTGAGAGAGAGACAGATAGTGACAAGATAGCAAGAGAGAACACAAGCAGGAAGGAGAAGGAGAATCAGGCTCCCACTGAGCAGGGAGCCTGATGTGGGACTCGATCCCAGGACCCTGGGATCATGACTTGAGCTGAAGGCAGACGCTTCACCGACCAAGCCACCCAGGCATCCCTACAACAGTAGTTTTGCTTCTCATTTAAAAAACCGCTGAAGTTAAACAATTGGTATCAATGCCTCTGAAATCATTTTTTTCTGAAGTTCCAGAATGTTTTTAAAGAAAATACCATTCTTTATAGGTTTTGACTATATTGTTTTTCTGTATATCAGTATTTCAATTTAAATACTATCTTAACTTGTTTCTTTGCAATTTGCCTGGTCTCTGGACAGTAGAATTAAAAGTCTTTTAGGGTTCTAAGTCAGTGTGGTACAAAAGGTTTTGGTTATCACTTCCCTAATCTATTAGCTGCTTTCCTCAGTTGGGGCTTTTCCAAAATAAACGGAGTACTTTAAATCCCCGTCCACTTTTTTCTGTAATTTATTTTCTTCTCCCCCCCACCCCCTGCACATAAAAGCACAATGAAATAAGTCATGTAAGTGCATGACCTTGTCCACTGGCTTAGCTCTTGTCTCCCAGGAGAATGGCGTCACTTCCCCTTGACCAAGAGAGAGACTTCTCCACCCTATAATCCCGTTTTCCCGCCAGCCTCCCAGTTTGGTCCTTCTTGAATGTTTCAAGTTTCATACAGTCTCATCGAAAGTTTAATAAATTTGAGGGTCATGTATGACAAGACACAAAACAGAGGAAATAGGCAGTGTTAAAAGATGCTCAGACTGGGTCATCTTATTACTAACATAGCATCTGGGAAGATGTCCTAATCCCAAACTCGCAAGAATTGTACTAAGCAAGGGCAACTGATTGTATGTGTTGTCTGCCTTTGAGTTCAGAACTTTAACTGTCATTTAGATAATGCTTTCTGAGGCAGCCGTAATGCTGTGATGTTTTTTTTTTTCCCCACTCCCAAAGTTCTTCTTCCCCTGTGTTTTCTCCGTAATCCCGTTAGGGATCCGTGCTACAAGTGGAACAGACGGGAAGGGATGGTATGAGATGAAAGTGGATAGTTTGAGAAGGATTGCAAAGAAAGAGAAAGTGGAAAGCAGGATCAGAAAGTGTCAAACATAAAATACAAAATAATCATGGCAGTAAAAGAAAATTACTCATGTGGAGGATGGATTCGTCATAACTCGTAAAATTGTACACCCCCCAAAAGGTGAATTTTACCATATGTAAATGTAAGAAGCATGGGAAAAAAGAGGCAGCATAAATGACCACACATTGTCATGTTTGTACAGCAATGTGGATATACTTAATGCTGGACTGCGTATCTAAAAATGGTTAAGTTGGTAAATTTATGGTATGTGTATTTCACCACAATTAAGAACATTTAAATTCAGGTCTACAAAAAATGTAATGTCTGTATAATGGACTATTATATAGTTACTGAAATAATTTTTCCGAAGAATTAGTAATGAAATGAGGGTCTACTTGTTATATTAGACTAAAACTAATCCGAGGCTGAATTGTACTAGGATTTCACATCTGTAAGTCATGCAGAAACACGGGGTGATTAAATGCCAAAGTGTGGAGAGTGAAGGTCTTGGTGATGGGATTTAGAAAGATTGATTATTCTCCTTTACACTTCTTGGCGTATTATTAGTTTTCACGTACTCTTTTTGTAATCAATAAAAATGAAATCATCAGCAGGTATGTGCGATGATGGTATATTACTGAAATGGATTATCGATTATTTCATAGAGGCTCCTATTTAAACCATAGCAGCCAAAAATCAGATCCATCCAGATCCACTTTTTTTTTTTTAAGAGAGGGAGGAGGGAGGGGCAGAGGGAGAAGAAAAGAGAAAATCTCAGTGAGTGAGCCCAGCGCAGGGCTCCATGTCAGGACCCTGAGATCATGACCTGAGCTCCCAAATCAGGAGTGAGATGCTTAACCGACTGAGCCATCCAGGTGCCCCCTCTCAGACCCACTTCTTTTTTATTTATTTTATTTATTTATTTATTTATTTAAAATTTTTTTTCTTTCTTTTCAGCATAACAGTATTCATTGTTTTTGCACAACACCCAGTGCTCCATGCAATACGTACCCTCTCTAATACCCACCACCTGGTTCCCCCAACCTCCCACCCCCCGCCCCTTTAAAACCCTGATTGTTTTTCAGAGTCCATAGTCTCTCATGGTTCACCTCCCCTTCCAATTTCCCTCAACTCCCTTCTCCTCTCTAACTCCCCTTGTCCTCCATGCTATTTGTTATGCTCCTCAAGTAAGTGAAACCATATGATAATTGTCTCTCTCTGCTTGACTTATTTCACTCAGCATAATCTCTTCCAGTCCTGTCCATGTTGATACAAAAGTTGGGTATTCATCCTTTCTGATGGAGGCATAATACTCCATAGTGTATATGGACCACATCTTCCTTATCCATTCGTCCATTGAAGGGCATCTTGGTTCTTTCCACAGTTTGGCGACCATGGCCATTGCTGCTATAAACATTGGGGTACAGATAGCCCTTCTTTTCACTACATCTGTATCTTTGGGGTAAATACCCAGTAGTGCAGTTGGAAGGTGCGTAGGGAAGCTCCATTTTTAATTTCTTGAGGAATCTCCACACTGTTCTCCAAGGTGGCTGCACCAACTTGCATTCCCACCAACAGTGTAAGAGGGTTCCCCTTTCTCCACATCCTCTCCAACACATGTTGTTTCCTGTCTTGCTAATTTTGGCCATTCTAACTGGTGTAAGGTGGTATCTCAATGTGGTTTTAATTTGAATCTCCCTGATGGCTAGTGATGATGAACATTTTTTTCATGTGTCTGATAGCCATTTGTATGTCTTCATTGGAGAAGTGTCTGTTCATATCTTCTGCCCATTTTTTAATATGATTGTCTGTTTTGTGTGTGTTGAGTTTGAGGAGTTCTTTATAGTTCCTGGATATCAACCTTTTGTCTGTACTGTCATTTGCAAATATCTTCTCCCATTCCGTGGGTTGCCTCTTTGTTTTTTTGACTGTTTCCTTTGCTGTGCAGAAGCTTTTGATCTTGATGAAGTCCCAAAAGTTCATCTTTGCTTTTGTTTCCTTTGCCTTTGGAGACATATCTTGAAAGAAGTTGCTGTGGCTGATATCGAAGAGGTTACTGCCTATGTTCTCCTCTAGGATTCTGATGGATTCCTGTCTCACATTGAGGTTTTTTATCCATTTTGAGTTTATCTTTGTGTATGGTGTAAGAGAATGGTCGAGTTTCATTCTTCTACATATAGCTGTCCAGTTTTCCCAGCACCATTTATTGAAGAGACTGTCTTTTTTCCACTGTATATTTTTTCCTGTTTAGTTGAAGATTATTTGACCATAGAGTTGAGGGTCCATATCTGGTCCATATCTGGGCTCTCTACTCTGTTCCACTGGTCTATGTGTCTGTTTTTATGCCAGTTCCATGCTGTCTTGGTGATCACAGCTTTGTAGTAAAGCTTGAAATCAGGTAACGTGATGCCCCCAGTTTTATTTTTGTTTTTCAACCTTTCTTTAGCGATTCGGGGTCTCTTCTGATTCCATACAAATTTTTGGATTATTTGCTCCAGCTCTTTGAAAAATACCGGTGGAATTTTGATCGGAATGGCATTAAAAGTATAGATTGCTCTAGGCAGTATAGACATTTTAACAATGTTTATTCTTCCGATCCAAGAGCATGGAATGGTCTTCCATCTTTTTGTGTCTTCTTCAATTTCTTTCATGAGTGTTCTGTAGTTCCTTGAGCACAATTCCTTTACCTCTTTGGTTAGGTTTATTCCCAGGTATCTTATGGTTCTTGGTGCTATGGTTCTTGGTGCTATATTTCTTGGAGTCTTGGGTTTTCCATATAAAGAATCATGTCATCTGCGAAGAGAGAGAGTTTGACTTCTTCATTGCCAATATGGATACCTTTTATTTCTCTTTGTTGTCAGACCCACTTCTTAAAAATTTATTTTCTTGGGGCGCCTGGGTGGCTCAGTGGGTTAAAGCCTCTGCCTTTGAATCAGGTCATGATCCCAGGGTTCTGGGATCGAGCCCCACGTCGGGCTCTCTCCTCCACAGGGAGCCTGCTTCCTCCTCTCTCTGCCTGCCTCTCTGCCTACTTGTGATTTCTGTCTGTCAAATAAATAAAAATAAAATCCTTAAAAACAAAACAAAACAAAACACATTTATTTTCTTGCAGCATCTGGGTGGCTTAGTTGGTTAAGCACCTGCTTTCAGCTCAGGTCATGATCCTGGAGTCCCGGGATCGAGCCCTGCATCGGACTCCCTGCTCAGTGGGGAGTCTGCTTCTCCCTCTTCCTCTGCCCATTCCCCCCTGCTTATGATCTCTCACTCTCTCTCAAATAAATAAAATCTTTTAAAAAATTTCTATTCTTCTAAGACTAAATATTTTAAAACATTGAAATAGTATCAACCAACTTTTAAAGCCAGATGTGGAGCTAAGCCTGTGTTTAGCTTTCTTTGCTGCGAATCTGCCATTGAACTGACCAGGTAAACCAAAGGTTTAAAAAAAAAAGAAGAATGTATAACTGAGAAGTTGGGAAGTACCATTAGCGGACCAGCTAGCTGTAAGAAATTAATACAAACTATGGAGCAGCAAGCCCTGGTTGAGGAAAGCACCTGCAGGTTGGAACCGCGAGCATCCTAAGGAAGACAGGACCGGGAGAACGAGTGGCAGGGTTCCAGAGCCACTGCCTGGAGGGGTGGAGAGAGCTCGTGGGGGTCATTTGTGGGGGGTTCTCAAGCCTATAGATGACTTCGGGCCCTATAGCACCAGCATCCCAGGGAAATCTCCTGGACACGATTTTGTAGCTTCCGTTCAGTAAGGCCAATAGTTGGAAGAAAATGTGGAAGGGCTGCCTCTAGCAAGCATCTAACGGAGTCCATCGTATCGATTACAGACGGAGGTCCTGGAGAGCCCAGCCAGCTTAGGGTCCTTCAGGGAGCGGGGGGACGCCGTGCACGAATGCATCCACCCAGGGCTTCCTCTTCTTTTTCACAGAAAAAACCCACAAGTATGCACACATATTATACATTAATTTCAGGGGTTATGTGGCTCCCAGGGTGAAAACTGCACATAAATAATAGCATTACATTAATTCAGCTGAAGAATTCACTCTCTGTTCAAAGGGACACTTTCATGAGACCTTTTGCCCTTCTGATTTTTTAAAAGTTATTTCTTAGAATTTAAACTTTGAATCTCTGAGGTAACACGGTAAGTTTTATGAGTATCACCTTGTATTGGCCTTTCTTTATCTTTTTTTCTTTCCTTCCTTCCTCCCTTCCTCCCTCCTACCCTCTCTCATTTCCTTCCTTCCTTCCTTCCTTCCTTTTTCTTCCTTTCTTTCCTTTCCTTCCTTCCTTCCTTTCTTTGTCATCCTTCCTTTCCCTTCCTTTTCTTTTCTTTCCTTTTGYTTTCTTTCTTTCTTTCTTTCTTTCTCTCTCTCTCTCTCCTTCCCTCCCTTCCCTCTCCTTCCTTCTTTCCTTCCCCCTCGCTCCCTCCCTCCCTTATTTTCTTTTTCTTTCCTTCCTTCATTCCTTTCTTTTCTTCCCGTTTCTTTTCTTTTCCTTCATTTCTTTTTCCTTCCTTCCTTCCTTCCTTCCTTCCTTTCTTTGTCATCCTTCCTTTCCCTTCCTTTTCTTTTCTTTCTTTTTGTTTTCTTTCTTTCTTTCTTTCTTTCTCTCTCTCTCTCTCTCTCTCCTTCCCTCCCTTCCCTCTCCTTCCTTCCTCCCCTCCTTCTCCCTCGCTCCCTTATTTTCTTTCTTTCTTTCCTTCCTTCATTCCTTTCTTTTCTTCCCGTTTCTTTTCTTTTCCTTCATTTCTTTCCTTCCTTCCTTCCTCTCCCTCTCTCTCCTTCCTTCTTTCCTTCTCTCCCTCCCTCTGCTCCTCCCTCCCTCCCTCTGTCCTCTTTCTTTTGTGCTGCTTGCCACTCTTATGAAATCATTGCTTTTTCCCTCTTTTTTCCCTCTAGGAACTGTGAAGGACAAAATATTCGATACAAGACGTGCAGCAGTCATGTAAGTTCTGGAAGAAGAGCGTATAACCCGGTAATGTCCATGGGTTCCGTTGGAAGGTTACGTGTGCTGTAAAGCTAATGACCCCTTGGTACCCTTTGGGGAAAAGGTAAACATTTTTTAATTGACAACAGATTTTGTGTATCTCATGCCTTCCATGTGTACTACCTTTTTGGGCCTTTTTATATTTACAAACTAATTTGGTAAGTATTTAATAGTTTCTAAATTCATGGAAACAATGCCTGATACCTGCAAATACCTGGAGAGTTCCGGTGCGCTAGGCACAGGATGGCCCCCGCCCTCACACTGTCTCTGAGACCGAGGCAGACAAGGTGTGGCGATTTCTCTTTTGCATGCGGTAAAATTCCTTTCCCAGGGCCACAATGGGAGAGCACAGACTTGAACGGGTCTATGGTGTTCTTCCCGCTCCAAACCACCTGCCCTGCCCACCGCACGAGGTGTTTAAGAGAGCTCTATTGGTGGTTCAAGAAAATCCTATGTCAGGACACGGTTTTGTCCTGCAGACGTAGATGTGTCCTGGGAGGCAGCCCTGCCAGCCTGGGGCAGTAGCGAGCGGGCGCTGGGAGCGAGACCTTCTGACCACAGGGCGCAGCCGTGCTGCCAGTCTGTTTTCATCAGTGATAAAGCAGATGCAGTTGTCTCTCTCCATGGGCTTCAAATTCAGGTGGCAGGTGTGGGTACCTGTTTACTGGGCATTCAGACTGCACCACCACTCGGCCCCTGGCCAGGCAGACCGGTGTCCATCACGTCCCTGGAGGAATCTGGGGCCACAAAGCAAATAGATTTCACATGTCCTGTGACCAGGGGGAGGGGCGAGGACTCGGGGGACGCACATGGGCGTGATGTGTAATTAAATGAGCTGCGGTCCAGCTGGGGGGTGCGGGAGGCAGAGCGACTTGGGACTTTAGCGCAAACCCCGTCTGGCTTTGTTTTCTCCTGCAAGCACGAGCGTGCCTTCGCCCCGGAGGGCTTTATCTCGGAGACATTTCTATGCACTGCCTTTTGTGGGGCTGCATATTTTTGTTTGTTTGTCTTTGCTGTTGTTTGTTTTGAGGGCTTTTTTTCTTTTTATAAAAGGGCCGCTTTAACAAGTGACCACAAATTCCTTGCAGCCATTCAACGATAAATTACACCCAACATCCTAGCCTGCCATATTCTGAAACTATCTGGGGGAATTCATGTTAAATGCCCAGATCAAGGTGTTGCCCTTGAGATTTCTTTCTTGGGTTTCTGTGTGTGTGTGTGTGTGTGTGTGTGTGTGTGTGTGACAGAGAGAGAGAGAGAGAGAGAGAGAGAGAGAGAAAGAGAGATTCTGCTCTCGTTAATTCCGAAAAGACACCTTTCTTCAGCACAAGGGGGTCTAGGAGCGTTGGGTCACACAGTGTAGACATATAATATAATCTACTAAAATCAGTGTATACTGGGTGCAATGGTTAGGACTTAGGTGAGCTCAAGTGAAGATCCCAGGCCCCTGAGGCCCTGTGGTCTTGGGAGGACCTGTGGTCTCTGCGTGAGGGCCCCTCTGGGAGGATCCTGCGGAAGCCTTTACCACCTGTAGGCTGCTGAGGATTGGAGGGTTAGAAAGTGGTGACCAGTGGGCAGGACCGCCACGTGAATGTTGCCCTTTTCGTTTTTCCGAGTTGGGGTATGTAGAGAGATTTCATAAGAACGCGGCATTAGTAGCTATGCTTGTCCTTGTGAACTCAGAGTTTGAACAGAATTCCTGTTAGGGAAAGGAGGGGGGGTGGCAGCAGGCCTTTCGGGGCGGAAGTGTTCAGGACACCCTCCACCTCCATGTGCCAGGCTCTGGCTCTGCAGCCTCAAGCATCCCGTGGATCAGAGGCGGCCCCATGCAGTCCCCGCGAGAGGGCTGGTGGTCTTCCCCGGAGAGACGACACTCTGTGTTCCTGGGAATAGACAATAGAAACATGGCCAGGATGTCAGGCACCGTGAGTGGACGTAACCACAGGAACTCAGGGTTCAAAGATAGTCACATCCTTTCCTGAATTGCTTCCTGCTTTATTAATTGAGATTTAGAATCACCCCTTTGAGATCTCCCCCTTCCCGCTACCCAGGGTGGTGCCGAGAGCAGGAGGGGGGACCGTCTGCCACCTACCTCCAGTGGGGAGAGAAGTGAGGTCCCGTCACGGCACGCCTGCTGTTGCTTCTCACGGCCATGCAGTGTCCCCGTTGCAGACGGGTCACACCCCGTTGACAGTCAGGGGCTTCCCTTTTCCCTGGAAATGGGGCCCATCACCCCCTCTTCTGAAGGAAGCTGCCTTTAGTGAGTCCAAGACGAGGCACTCTTACGAGGGAGATTTGCCCTGCGATTCAGAGACACTGACGCCCATATTTCCAGGGCATGAGAGCCCATCTGATGGGCCCATGAGATCCCCCTGTTCCCACCTGAGGGACCTCACCGTCCCAGTCTTGGCAATCAGGGAAGCCTGCCCCAGGGAGGAACACAGGTCACTGCCGGGGGACCCCAGAGACCCTCCGTTCCCTCCCATCCCAGAGGTCGCCCGTCCTTCTTTCTCTTCTTCCACATGATCATCTGAAGGCTCAGGCTCTCTGCCTCGAAAGCACAGAGCTTGTCATCTGGGCATGCCAGCTTTCCAACTCTTAACAAAAATCAACAACAACAACAACAACAACAATAATAATACTAACAGACCGCTTGCATTCTGAATGCTACTTCCTGTAGTACTTCCTGAATGCTAGGCATTGTTCTAAGTGCCTATCCACGAATCCACTGATTTAATCCCCATAATATCTCTACAAAGTAGATGTTATTTTGATTTCCACTTTTTAAAAAAACATTTATTTGAGAGGGGGAGGGGCGGAGAGAGAGGGAAAGAGGGAGAGAATCTCAAGCGGACTCCCCTGAGCACAGAACCCTGTGCGGGGCTCGACCCCACAACCCTGAGATCATCACTTGAGCCAAAAATCAAGAGTCAGATTCTCCACCGACTGAGCCACCCGGACGGCCCTTGCTTCCACTCTCACAGAGGAGGAAATGTAGGAAACGTGCCCGGGGGCACAGAGCTGAGCTAGACCCCGGCAGTCGCGCTGAAGGCTCTGGAGTGCACGCTTCTAGCCACTGTGCGACACCAGACCGCCTCATGGAAAGGAGCCTGCGAGGTCTGGAGCCTTGTCAGATGACCAGTGACAGCGAATACGGCTGCTCCTCCCGCCTCGGGAGCCCATGACTCCCAAGGGAAGTCGCAGGAACATCCCCCCTTCCGAGACCATCATAGAACCACCGACCACCAGGAGCTGTAGGATAGACCTTCTGACTGGCCACAGTGGGCCAGGGACAGAGGTCAGGGAGAGGAGAGGCGGCAGAGGGGAAGTCAGGGAGAGGAAGTCCCCCATAGCCATGGGCCTTCCGTGCCCCAGCCCCAGGGAGGGGGGTCCCTGCCGCAGGGGAGGCTCGGGCTTGATGCGGACAGACCCGACAGCGGCATTTCTGATGTCTGCCCCGCTCCGCAGAAGATGCCCGAGAAGAGTAGGCTCCAGGCACTCAAGGCAGGATCGAATGTCTTTAGTGAGGAAGTGCGGATGTGATGGGGAGTGACATTCCGAGGGCAGAGAGGAAGAAATCCTACTGTTGGGGAGTGAGCGCCACACGGCCCCCCTGCGACAGGTGGCCTCGCTGCAGTGGCTCTCCCTGGGGTCATTCTGTCGGGGAACATGGGACTTTGGGCTGGAACATTCCATAACCCCCAGTAGCTGTCATCTTCAGAGAGAACCCTCCGGTCAGCACCCAGCAAAGACCCCGACGGCCAGGCCCAGGCCCAGGCCCCTGAGGCCTCAGTGAAGATTTTCCCTTACCGGGCATCTCCCAGAGCAAGTGGAGACTTTCCAAGGGAAGTCACGCCTGTCAGCAAGGACTTCTAGTACTTGAAACCACTGACCTCTCCTTTTTATACTGGGGTTTATGGGATCAAAGGCAGGGCTGGAAGAGAGCAGAAGGAAAACACCTTTAAAAACAAGCATATCGTGATTTGGTCAGAGGGTTTTACAGCATGGACACATTTTTATGTGAGCACAGAGGGAACAGTGGTTGATTCTGCACAGTGGGGTCCCTGGCGGCTTTCCAGAAAAGACGGACGACATTTGATGGGACCCTTGAAAGACTCTCCATGCCATGGGTCCTATGGATGGCTGATCTTTGGCAGTTTCCTCTTAGAGGTGTTCTTTATTTTGCACTGTTGCTGCTCCTACTCCTGTCCAGCCTGCCGTCACACAGGTACTTTTAAAGTGCCACCCTTGTAGTCGCCTCCGTGGGTCCTGCCTTGTCTTCAAGGACCTCCAGAATCTGGTTAGACTTTCTTGTGTTCAGCTCACAAACGTTCACCCTTGCTGGTCACGCCTGGTCCCTGTCCCTCACCGCTACTGACTTCATTTCTGCTGTGTCCCTGTTTCTTGTGTTCTTTCCTATAGTTGTCCTAAAAAACATCGTATCATCCCAAACCTCTGAAACATCACTTTTCCGTGAGGCACCATTTGTTGTCTTCTTATAATGGCCACTCACAATAATTCATTTTCATGCTAAAAATTTGGCTTTGGTTATAATAGAGGATCCCAAGTTGTAGTACAACTTGGATGTGAAGATAAAATAAAAATTTTAAATTTGCTTACAGTAGGAATCCCATTTCTTCTAAGTCCCTACTCACTGGTTATCTGGGAAAAATGACCTAAATATATAACCCATATTAAAGCTTGGTTCAGTCCTTTCATATAAATCATCCCTTAGCTGAGGGTTTAACTCTTTTTGCATAAAAATGTTCCATTGATTAGGTGATCTCCCTGTCCCTGCATTTCTCACTCAGCTGTCCATGAGGATGATGTGTGTATCCTGGGCTTGAGGAGGGAGAAGAGATCTCTGTCTTCGGCATGGTCCTCGATGGGTTCTAGTTGTGTCCTTCTTACCGCCTTTTCCTTCTTCTCTTCCTAAGCTCTGTCCTCCTCCTCCTCTTTTTCTGTGTTTTCCAGGCTGGCTGCCCCCTCCTGACTGAGTCAAGTCTTTCTGATCTGGGATCTCTTCTTTCCTTATCAACTCCACTTCTTCAATTTTTAAAAATCTATCTTTACTTATTCACCCCTCCTTAGGGGGAGGTACCGAGACAGAGAGAGAGAATTCCAAGCAGACTTCCCGCAGAGCATGGAGCCCGATGCTGGGCTTGATCCCAGGACCCTAAGATCATGACCTGCGTTTAAATCAAGAGTCAGATGCTTAACTGACTGAGCCACCCAGGCGTCCTGCCACTTAATTAATTTTTAATTTAACACTTGGGACAATTTCATTTCCTTCACTGCAAAGCCTTCCTTGTGAGTCCATCAACACAAACAGTAACCCAGTGGGTCCCTGTATGTCATGCGGCTGATGCGGCATCTCCGATGAGACAACGGGCTCTCCAAGTGATATCGGGGAATTAGATCCTTCTTTTCTGTTCTCCACAGCCTGTCACCTAGGTGACACCCATAAAATATATTTAACCAGTGTGTTGTCTTAACTGATATGAGGAAGTGCTTCTCAGGGAAAGGGAAGCAGAAGAACGTTTGGTATTCGAGCTTCCTAAATGTCAACTAAACTACTTAAGACACAGGAATCCCTAGATTGTCTTGAGCCAGCGCAGGGGACCCAGCAGAAGCCGACTAGACAGGCTTAGTGTTGACGCTGGAAGAATGCCAAGTCAATGCAAATGTTTAATGCAAGCCCTCCATGTCTTCCAAGATTACTAGAAAGTGGTGTCATATAATGGAACACTTGTCAGTCTGGTAATCAGTCTTGGCTCTGTCCTACTCTCGCCGGGTGTCTTTGGCTAGTGACTGAAGACTTTGAGGATCCCAGTTTCCTCTGTTTTAAATTGAGGGTAATGATCATGCTGACCCACCTACCTCAAAGGGAATGTTAGTGCGACCCCTTGTAAACTGGAAAGCATTGTCCAGATACAAGGCTGTCTTCTTTGGGATCGTCATTTCCCAGGACAGAAGCCCACTCAAAGTAGCTCAAGAAAAATGGGATTCATTGGATGGATGCGTGGATATTTAATAGAATTTGGGCATCAGCACACCTTGAGGGCCCAGACCCAGGAACAGAAAGTGAGGAGCCCATGTTACGTAATCGTATTGAAAGAAACAGTTTGTCATCTTTCCTTCTTCCGTGTCTACTTCGTTTTTCTTTGCTCTGAGAGCTGGCTGGCTTTGCCTCAACAGGCATCTCAGGAAAGCGATGGTTAGCTCTGTCTCAGACTGATGGGAGTCCCCAGCTCTTCTGCCCTAATTCCAAGTTCCTGGGAAAGACTGTCCTGGCATGGACCAGGTGTTTGCCTCTCTGATGATCAGCTGTGGCCAACGAGGCTGGGTCCTGAGTCCAAACCAGGCCCCCTTTTGACAAGAACTAAGTGTAGACTGGCATCCTCAGCTGTCTGTTAATTAAACCTTGTTAATTTTGTGATATTTCTTTGGTTTATGGAGTTTAAGACAGTCAGGGGTTAGACAGCAAGAAATTTCAGTCCCTAAAGCATGCTTGCCACATCAATGATCCTAGGATATAAGGGAAGGTTTTCACTCTGCTCTCTTCCACTCTTTGGCTTGCGTTTCAAAGAGTCAGATACAGAGAAAACTGGCCACGGTTAAGGGAAGAGGAGGCCATATAGTTTTATCAACTGATGACCTTCCGTGGGGCCAGATGGAAAACAGTCCTCATTTCAAGAGAGAAAGGTCAACCAGTTTTAGTCTTTGCATCAACTCTTTCTTCCATAGGTGTGACCTGGGTTAAGATTTAATGTTTCTGAAACAAGAAAAATGTGGATGCAATACAGGATTTTGGAACGATTCACCGCAAAATAGTACAACTAATCCCAGGGGGATGTTTATTTCTTATATTTTATGTCTTCCTTGCATACTTCCAAAAAGGATTTGAGGCAGATTATAAAGGCCAGAAGCATGAACACAGCAAGATACAAAAGTTAAGTAGTAAAAAGGGAGAAATGAAAGAAATTGAATTTTAAGATTCTGGCCAATAATTTATTAATAATTTTTTGTAGGGAAGGGGTGCCTGGGTGGCTCAGTTTGTTAAGCGGCTGCCTTCAGCTTAGGTCATGATCCCAGGGTCTTGGGATTGAGCCCCACGTCGGGCTCTCTGCTCAGCTGGGAGCCTGTTTCTCCCTCTCCCTCTGCCTGCCTCTCTGCCTACTTGTGTTTTGTCAAATAAATGAAATCTTTAAAAAAATAATTTTTTGTAGGAAAAAAAATGTTAAGCGTCTGCCTTGCATCACATGTCAAAATAAATTCCCAGTGTAACCAAGTGTTAAATATAATTGCTAAACCAGAAAGGAACTAGAAAAATACATTTCAGTATTTATCTGTTAGGGTAGAAAAAGCATTTCTAAACTTATTAAAGACAGAAGAAGCCTTAAAAGGAAATATTAACAGAGCTGACTACCTGGAAATATAAAGTTTCTTGACTTTGCAAAGTCCCCAAACCAAAATCAAATGGGGAAAATATTTCCAGTACAGATGACAAAGGGTTGATAACCTCATTAGGAAGGTTGATACTCTTATCTGTTAAAAATAGTAAAAAAGTCAAACATCCCAATAGATAAATGAAGGACAGAAAACAGGAAATTTTTGAAGAGTTAATACAAAAAGCAAATATACGTGAAAGCTATCAAATCTAGGATATGAAAGGAAATGTAAATTAAAACAATGAAATTCTATTTAACATGATTAGAAAACTGTTAGCAAATTATAGCACCCAAGCTGAGAAGAGAGATTGGGGAAAAAAAGGGAACTTAGGGAGCCTGGTGATAATAAGGAGGGAAATTCCTGGAGGGCAATTTGGCAATGTTTTGAAAAGCTCATCAAACACACCCTTTTTCTCAGAAATTTTGTTTCCAGAAATTTGTTTTTGGGAAATCATCAAGGATTTGTGTAAGGCTTTAGGTACAAGGATCTTTGTCCTTTATTCTTTTATTTTTTTAATTTTTTAAAAGGTTTTATTTATTTGACAGACAGAGATCACAAGCAGGCAGAGAGGCAGGCAGAGAGAGAGAGGGAGGAGGAAGCAGGCTCCCCGATGAGTAGAGAGCCTGATGCGGGACTCGATCCCAGGACCCCGGGACCGTGACCTGAGCCGAAGGCAGAGGCTTTAATCCACTGAGCCACACAGGCACCCCTATTCTTCTTCTTTTCTTCTTCTTTTTTTTAATAGAAACTATTTCCCAAAGGTTTTATAACAACCATTGATTATTTTTACAATAAGAAAAGCAACACAAAATAATTTGTTGCCTTTCCATATCTGTTTCCTTTCATTGGGAAGTTTGTATAGGATTAACGAATTCCTGTCAATTAGGCAGTTTGTACTCAACTCTGAAGAGTAAAGTAACATTGGTCCGCCAGCATCTGGCTTGGGTGGGGGGGATTGGTAATTAAGTAAAAAGGTTTCTGAGTCATCAAAACTTGCACCAACACTTTTTACTGTTAATATGAGAGCTCCCTAGAGCTTTTACTTAGAATTTCCTTGCTGTTGTTGTAGACAGAATTTGAAAGAGCCCCGTTTTCTCTTTCCATCCTCCAGTGGGTTGAAGGCAGGCCCTTGGTTCCAGTGGAAAGGACGGGGTTGGGGAGGGGGGCCCACCAGGAGGGAAGAAGGGCACCTGAATTAACCAACACAAAAACAGAAACAAAGAAACAAACACAAGTTCTCACAAAGCTTGGCAGTTTGGTGCCAAAGCAGGGACAAGCAACCCTTCCCACCGAAACCGTTCTTGAAGGCACGGATCATAATTAACATTCCCCATAAAGACCTGGAGTCCCCTGGAAAAATTCAAAGCAAGACGGTCAAAAGAGAGCTTTTACATAAGGTGAAGAAATGAGGTGACTCCCGGGGAGAGGCCAGTGGCGGGGTCTGGTCTCGTGCGACTCTTGGGAAGTTGTTCTGCCCTTTGGTGGCCGATCTACCCGAGTGATGTGCGTGTGGCCCTTCTCCTCTGCTCACAGGACTGCCCTCCGGATGCCGAGGACTTCCGAGCCCAGCAGTGCTCTGCCTACAACGACGTCCAGTATCAGGGCCGTTACTACGAATGGCTTCCCCGGTACAACGATCCGGCTGCCCCCTGCGCACTCAAGTGTCACGCACGGGGACAGAGCTTGGTAGTGGAGCTGGCTCCCAAGGTCCTGGATGGGACTCGCTGCAGCACGGACTCCCTGGACATGTGCATCAGTGGCATCTGTCAGGTGAGCCACACCTACTTCCCGTACCCCAGGTCCGGCAGCGCCACGCCCACTCTCCCTACCGAGCCTGGCTCTCTTCTTTTGTTCATGCAGATGAAACGTTGCTTCTGATACTTTTCATGTAAAAAAAAAAAAAATATGGCAGACAGCATCACTCACCTTCAAATTATGTTTTATTTATTTAAAAAAGCATAAACTTTGTCCAGGTAGACTCAGAAGACTGCAGTAGATGACACCGTATGGTTTCTCTAGGTCAGTGGTGCTCCAGCTTGAAATGGCATCAGAATCGCCCAAAGGACTTGTTAAAACACAGGGTGCGGGACCCCCATCCCCAGAATCTCTGACCGAGTGGGTCTGGGCTGGAGCCCCATAATTTGCATTTCTGACAAGTTCAAGGGAGATGCTGAGGCTGCTGCCCTAGGGACCCCAGTTAGAGAACCACAACTTGGGAAGGATAATATGGATGGGTTTGGGAAGCCTTTTAACAACGTACTGTTTTATTAAAATTAATTTGTTGATTTGTGTCTTTGGGAGCAATGACTGACTTACTAAAAAAATGAGCGTGAGTGCATTCTGGTAGATTTTTCGGAGTGGAGTTTGCAACGCTGTGAAGCAGGTAATGGAGATGCAGAACCCCACCCCCTTCCCCAGCTCGCAGTGGCTGTGAGGATCCAGGGCCCCGGGCCAGGTTGCTGAGATCGGATGGGGATGGCAGGGAAATGATGAGACTCTACCGCCGTTCCCTTAATCTCTGGAGGCATATTTTAAAAGAATTGTGTCTAGGATTCCATACCCTATTATGCTCCTAAGAAAAACAGTATGAATAAGGACAACACCCAACCACCTACCAAGTGTCGCCCACTACCAGCCATCTTGGGGGTCACATGGTCAAAGACGAGCCATGACCTTGCTCTTCGAAGTTGCCTCTCCTGCCTCCATCTGCTCATCTAGAAAGTGGCCTCCCGTTGCTCACCGCACCATTTTGGAGTCCTTCTTGAGTCCCCTCTGTCAACACACACATCTAATCCATTGTCATTCTGTGTTCAAAGTCTTTTTTTTTTTTCTTTTAAATCCACCATTCCTTTCTGTCTGCATGACTTCTTTTTTGGTCTATGCCTCCATCAACTCTGACCTAAATCACATCGCTAGCCTCCTCTCCTGCGCTTCCAGCTCCCACGATGGTCCCGTGAGGGTCCATTCTCCACCCGGCACCTGAAGCGATTGCTTCAAAACCCAAGACCGTTTCATTGTAAGAGTTGGTCACTCCCCGACTGAAATCCTTCGATGACTTATCACGGCCTCGACAGTGAAATCTGCGGTCCTCGTTTGGCTTTTCAGGCTCTTCCTGGACACCCACGCTTCTTAAAAAATAGACTTAATTTTCTAGATTCACAGCGAAATTGAGTAGAAGGTACAGAGAATTCCCATCTGTCCCCTGGCACTTCATACGCATAACCTTGCCCGCTATGAAATCCCGCATCAGAGTGGTCCATCTGTTTTGATCAATGAGCCTACGTTGACACATCATTACCACCCAAGGTCTGTGCTGACTCTTGGTGATATGTGTTCTGTGGGTTTTGGCGAATGTCTGTTGACTGCTTCTACCAGTGGAGTGTCTTACAAAGCAGTTTCACTGCCCTGAAAGCCCTCTGTGTTCTGCCTGTTCCTTGCCTCCCCTGCTAACCCTTGGCAAGCACCGATCTTTCTATTGTCTCCGTAGTTTTGCCTTTTCCAGAATGTCATACAGTTGGAATCACAGAGCGTGTATGCTTCTCAGATTGACTTCTTTTACTTAGTAGTGTGCATTTTAGTATCCTCCGTGTCTTCCATAACCTGGCAGCTCATTTCTTTTTATCAATGACTGACACCCCATTGTCTGGATGAACTACATTTTACTTTCCTACTGAAGGACATCTTGGTTGCTCCCAAGTTTTGGCTTTAAACCAAAGCCATAAAGCTGCTTTAAACATCCATGTGCAGATTTTTGTATGGACACAAATTTTTGACACATTTGGGAAAACACCAAGGAGTATAATCGTTGGCTCACGGTAGGAGTATGTTTAGTTTCATAAGAAAGTGCCAAACTGTCTTGCAAAGTGACCATTTTGCACTCCCACCAGCGATGAATGAGACTTTGTCTTGTCCCACATCCTTGCCAGCATGTGGTGGGGTCCTTCCTCCAGATTTGGGCGTCTAGTAAGTGTGTAGTGTCATTTCATCGTTGCTTTGATTTGTAATTCCCTTAATGAAATACGGGGTTTAATATCTTTTCTTCTGCTTATTTGCCATCTATATATCCTCTTTGATGAGGTAACTGTTAAGCTCTTTTACCCATTTTTTTAAAAAGATCTCATTTATTTATTTCACAGACAGAGATCACAAGTAGGCAGAGATGAAGGCAGAGAGAGGGGGAAGCAGGCTCCCTGCTGAGCAGAGAGCCCAATGTGGGGCTCCATCCCAGGACCCTGGGATCATGACCTGAGCCAGCCAAAGGCTGAGGCTTTAACCCACTGAGCCATGCAGGTGCCACTCTTTTACCCATTTTTAAACTGAGTTGTTCATTTTCTATCATTGAGAGATATTTGTGTCTTTTGGGTAACAGTCTTTTGCAAATATTTTTCTCCCAGTGTAACTCATCTTCTCATGTTCTTGACTGTGTCTTTTATAGAGCAGAAGTTTTTAATTTTCAATGAAGTCCAGCTTAACAATTATTTCTTTTCTAGGCATTGTGCCTTTGGTATTGTATCTAAAAAGTCATCATCATGCTCCAGGTCAACTAGATTTTTCTCCCATTTTATCTTCTAGGAGTTTTATAATTTTGTGTTTTATATCTAGGTGTGGGATTCATTTTGAATTAATGTTTGTGAAGGATTTAAGTCTGTCTCTAGATACTTTTTCTTTTGCCTGTGGATGTGCAGTTATTCTAGTCCTTTTGTTGGAAAGATGATCTCTTCTCTGTTGTATTGCCTTTTCTCCTTTGTCGAAGATCAGGTGACTGTATTAATGCATTTCCATGCTCTCTATTATTTTCCATTGATTTGTTTGTCTCCTCTTTTGCCAGTACGACACTGTTGTGATTACTTTAACTTTATAGTAAGTCTTAAAGTTGGGTAGTGTCAGTTTTCTGACACTGTTCTTCTCCTTCCGTATTGTCTTGACTATTCTGGGTCCTTTCCCTCTCTCTCTATAAACTTTTTTTTCCTTTAAATTTCTTTTCAGTGTTCCAGAATTCATTTTTTATGCACCACTCTCAGTGCTCCATGCAATATGTGCCCTCCACAATTCACACCACCAGGCTCCCCCATTCCCCCACCCCCCCCTCCAAAACCCTCAGTTTGTTTCTGAGTCCACAGTCTCTCATGGTTCATCTCTCCCTCTGACTTCCCTCAACTCCCTTCTGCTCTCCATCTCCCCATGTCCTCCATGTTATTCCTTATGCTCCACAAGTAAGTGAAACCGTATGATAACTGACTTTCTCTGCTTGACTTATTTAAATCAGTGTAATCTCCTCCAGTACCGTCCACGTTGCTACAAAAGCTGGGTGTTCATCCTTTCTGATGGAGGCGTAATACTCCATAGTGTATATGGACCACATCTTCCTTATCCATTCGCCGTTGAAGGGCATCTTGGTTCTTTCCACAGTTTGGCGACTGTGGCCACTGCTGCTGTGAACATTCTCCGTAAACTTTTGGGTCAATCTGTCAGTATCCACAGGATGACTTCTTGGAATCAAGTTGAGAAGAACTAACGTCCTGCCAACACTGAGTCTTCCTGTCCACAAACAAGGACTACCTCTCCATTCATTTAGTTCTTTTTAAATTACTTTCATCAGAGTTTTGTAATTTTCCTCGTATAATTCTTGTACAAAATTTTTTGTGGTAGTACATTTAATTTTCATGAGAAATCGGTCTGTAGGTTTCTTGTAACATCTTTATCTGGTTTTGGCATTCGGGGAAATGCTATTCTCGTAGAATGAGTTAAGAAGTATTCTCTCCTCTTTTTCTGAAAGAGATCGTAGAGAATTGGTATAATTTCCTAAATGCTTGGCAGAATTCGCCAATGCACGCATCTGCACCTCATGTTATCTGTCTTGGAAGGTTATTAATTATTGGTTAAATTTCTTTAATAGATAGAGACCCATTCAGATTGATTTTTCTTCTGTGAGTTTTGGCAGATTGTGTCTTTCAAGGAATTGGTCCATTTCATCTAGGTTATCAAATTTGAAGGCACAGAATCGTTTATAATATTCCTTTGTTATCTTTTCAATATCCATGGGATCTGTAGTGCAGGTCCCCTCTTTCATTTCTGATATTAGTAATTTGTATCTTCTTTTTTTCCTTAGTTAGCCTGTTAGAGACTTGGGATTTGAGTGATCTTTTAAAAAAACAGCTTTTGGTTTCATTGATTTTCTTTATTTCCTGTTTTCAATTTCACTGATTTCTGCTCTAGTTTTCATTATTTTTCTTTTTATTATTATTTTGTATTTAATTTGTTCATTTTTTCTGATTTCCTAAGGTGGGAGCTTACATGATTGATTCTGAATTTTTCTTCTTTTCTTACATATGCATTCAGTGCCATAAATTTCCCTGTAAGCACAGCTTTTACTTCATTCCCACATATTTTGATAAATAGTATTTTCATGTTCCTCAAAGTATCTTAAAATTTCTCTTGAGATCTCGTCTTTGACTCTGTGTTATTTAGAAATATGTTGTTTAGGGGCACCTGGGTGGCTCAGTGAGTTCAGTACCTGCCTTCGGCTCAGGTCATGATCCCTGTGTCAGTCTCCCTGCTCAGTGGGGAACCTGCTGTGCTCTCCTGTGCATGCCCTCTCTGTCTGTCTGTCTCTCTCAAATAAATAAATAAGTAAATAAAATCTTAGGAAAAGAAGTATGTTGTTTAATATCCGAGTATTTTGGAATTTTCCAGCTATATTTCTGATACCGATTCCAAGTTTAAGTCCAATGTGGTCAGAGAGAAGATGTTGTATGATTCCATTTTTTTAAAAAGATCTGTTAAGGTGCGTTTTGTGTCCCAGGATGTGGTCTTTCTTGGTAAATGTCCCGTGTGAGCTTGAGAGGAAAGTTCATCCTGCAGTTCTTAGAGGAAGCAGTCAAGAAGATATCAATTATATCCATTTTTTTGATGATGCTGCTGAGTTCAGCCATGTTTTCACTGATTTCTCCTTGCTGCATCTGTCCATTTCTGATAGGTGGGTTCTGAATTCTCCCTACTCTAGTAGTGGATTTGTCTGTTTTTCCTTGCAGTTCTATCAGTTTTTGTCTCATGCGTTTTGACATTCTCATTTGGCACATATGCATTAAGGATTATATGTCTTCTTGAAATATTGTTCCTGCTATCATTCCATAAATTCCCCTCTTAAACCTGATAACTTCCTTCCTCAGAAGTCTGCTCTGTCTAAAATCAATACACCTACTCCTGCTTTATTTTGATTAATGCTAGCATGCCATATTTTTTGCCATCCTTTTAATCTGTTTATGTCTTTATATTTAGAAGGGGATTTCTGTAGACAGTGGTAACTGGATCTTGTTTTTTGATCCACTCTGACAATCTTCATCTTTTAATTGGTACATTTAGGCCAGTGATGTTTAAAGCGATTATTGATATAGTTGGATTAATATTTGCCATATTTGTTACTGTTTTGTATTTGCTAACCTTGTTCTACATTCCTATATTTTGTTCTCTGTTCTGTTTTTTTGCAGTTTTAATTGAGTATTTTATATGAATGCATTTTCTTTCCCTATTTAATACATCAGTTATCTTTTTTTTTTTTTTTTGCCTTTTTTAGTAGTGGCCCTACAGCTTGTAGCATATATGTATAACTAATCCAAATTTACTTTCAAATAACACTGTACTGCTTCATGGGTATAGTGAAAATACCTGCAGCAAAGTAATAGCAACAATAGAATCCTGATTACCCCCCTACATCCTTTGTATCAATTCTGTCATTCATCCCACTTACCCATAAGCATATGTAAGCCCATAGCTACGCAAATATACATGTGTAAGGATACACAATCAAACACATTGTTGCTATTATCATTTTGATAAACTGTAGTCATCAAGAGCTATTAAGAATAAGAAAAAATAATGTCTTTATTTTACCTTCCTTTATTCACTCTCCGATGCATTTCCTTTCTTTATATAGATCCACATTTCCAACCCATATCACTTCTTACTCTGAAGAACTAGGTCCGTTAGCAGAAAAATTCCCTCAATTTTTGTTTGCCTGAGAACGTCTTGATTTCTTTCTCACTTTTGAAGGATAGTTTCGTAGGGCACAGAATTCTAGGTTGATAGTTTTTCTTCTCTCAGCACTTAAAATATTTTACTCTACCTTCTTCTTGCTCACATGTTTTCTTGGGAGAAGCCCGATGTAATGCTTGTCTTTGCTGCTTTATAGATAAGGTGTTTTATTCCTCTGGCTTCTTTCCAGATTTGGTTTTTATCTTCGATTTTTTGCAGTTTGAACGTGAGAGCTAACATGTAGTCTTTTTGGCATTTATCTTTCTCGGTGTTCTTTGAGCCTCCTGGCCCTATGGTTCTGTGTCTGACATTAATTGGGGGAAAATTCTCAGTCGTTATTGCTTGAAATGCTTCTTTGCTTCCTTTATCTCTCTCTTCTCCTCCTGCTGTTCCCACTTCACTCAGGCCACACTCACTGTAGCTGTCCCACAGTCCTTGGATATTCTGTTTGTTTTTTTTTTTAAATTTTTCAGTCTTTTTTTCTTTTTTCTTTTTTATTTGGGAATCTCCTATTGACCTCTCCTCAAAGATTCCACTCTTCCCCCCCTTTGTACTGTTTCTCCAATTCTGCAAAGTGCCAGAAAACTCTTACACCTATGGTCCCCACTGCCTTCGACCTACGCTCTTGGCTACTCTTGCTATCTATAGCAGCTTTAACTTCATTGGTTAAAGCCAACATATGTCACTGAAGACTGAATAAGAAAAGCAGGTTTCCAATGACAGAAATGGAAATGGCCCCACCGTTTGAGGAGCAAGTGTTGGAAGGGGTGCCCTTGATGGGGCAGAACTTCTGTATAATAGCGAAGTGAGAAAAAACAAGTGAAGGGTCGGGGAGTGTTTAAGAAGGAGAGTCAGCAGTGTCCGATATTTTGGAGGAGTCAAGAGGATAAGAAGGGAAATGTGCTTGCTTTATTTGGGCCAAACCAATCCCGTTGGCGATCTCAGCTCAAGCAGTCTCTGTGACGTGGTTGGTGTGGATGCCGGTGGCAGGATATACTCATTTTCTGTGGTCTTCATTCATACCATCTCTCAGCCTTGGGCTTTTCAAGTAGGTAAAAAAGGAGTAATTATTCTCACAGGTCCTGTTTTAAACCAGTCCTTTCGCGAACACCATTCCGTGAATCCAGCCCAGTCACTGTCACCCAGGAGGCCCGCATCCAGCACAGGCTCCCTTTCCCTGGTCCCTCCTTGCACTTGCTGACCACAGCTCCCTTTTCATTATGTCCGAGGCTGCGTTGGCTCCAGTAATTTCCAGGGCTTGATGGGGCTTGCAGGAAAAATGTGGTTTTCAGTACTGAATTAGTTCATTTTGAAAGTGCACTTCCTCTTCTGTTTTTGTGATGCTGATGGGTAGGCCGATTCTTTGGGCAGTGACAGGAGATAGCTTGGCTGCTGAAAACTGAGCGCTGATTTATTGTGCTTGTTTATCGAGTTTCCTGACAGCGGAGTAGATGAAGAAGCCACGTTGTAGTTACGGTAAAACTAATAGCAACTGACATCCGCTGGGTGTCTAGTAAGTACCAGGTGTCGTCTAAAGCTCTTGGCTGTGTGAGCTCCTCACACGTGTGACATAGGTACGGTCATCGTCCCCACTTGGAAACGAGCTTTGAAGAGGCTAAGGAATTTTCCGGATTTGAAAAAAGAGATTCTGAAACCACTGTGCTGTGCTGATGACACGTGTACTTTCTGTGTGGCTGGAGATGTGGCTGGAGTTTGTAATGGACCGTGAGATGCGGTTCTGGGAAAGGACGGCCAGGATGCTAGGTGGGTCCTGTACCACAGCACCATCAGGCTTAGCAGACGCTCGGAGACAGGGTCCTCGGGCGTGGTCATGCTGAGCGGGAGGGCTGTTGGGACCTGCTCACTGTGAAGGGGGGATCTACCCATAAACACACCAGGGCTTCTGTTTGTCAACAGAAGCTGGAAGTCTGGATTTTGACATGAAATGTCCAGTTGAAAATAACACGTTGCTGTTAATGACCTTGCCTTATCCACTAACAGCTAAATTGTGCTCTGACACCTGCCTGGCTTTCCTGTGCTAACAGACAACTGCCAAAGTTCAGTGCCTTAAAACAGTTAAAGATGACCCAAGACGGTCAAGACCACACTTAACTTCTAAGGGAATGGGGATGTGTAGTCCTCCTATGGGCTGAAAGGAGAAGCTCCGTATTTTAGAACATCTATGATGACCACCGCAGAGCTCCATACACTCTGATTTTCAAGGCAGGAATGTAAAGTATTTTCTATGGTAGAATCCAACTTTCAAGAGCTCTCAAGCAGAAGGTGACTCAAAAAATTGATTCTAGAAGGATTAAATTAGAATTACCTCGAAAGATTCATTGGTTTAACATGGAGTGATGCCACTTATTTAAATGCTATGTTCTTTTATTTGGTTAGGAATTCGTATGCAGAAATGGTGAAACACTCCTTAGCTGAAGTGATGATTTCTGTAGGAGTATTTATTCCCGAAAGCATGGCTCATGTATTTTAAATATTCGTTTAAGTCCGATATCTTGTGAAAGTTGTCTCATTAGCTGCGCTGTAGGATATGGGCCTTGTCTTGTTAAATTATACCGTGGAGTGCCTGCCTGTGTAAAAATTGGTCACTTAATAGTTTTTAATAAATTTTTTGACACATTTTATCAATTCATGTTTTTAAAATCATTGCAAGTAGAGATCTTGACTTCAGGAGATGTCACAGAGGTTGAAAACTCCTAGCGCAGCTTTTCAAATGTTGCTTATTATGGATGACGATGAGGTCCGAGAGCCCACATTCAGTAGTCCCTCGGTTTCAAGGGCAGTTCTGACTTAGACCCTGTGGATCACAAGGCAACTGGAGCTTCTTCTCAGATATTATTTTTCTGTGATGTTTTCACTGCTTTTTTTGGCTGTAAGATTTGGATGAACTGTCACTTGAAATGAAATTCCAAAACAAATGTGAGTGCTCAGGGAGGTGTTTGCTTGCCTAAGATCTTACAAGGCCCTAAACGCTCTTCAAAACAAGCCCATCCTAGCTCCTAAACCCACACCCTTTCTGGATGACCAGATAGAGGGTGATTCTCATTCTCATGAAATGCAGAACGCTCAGGGACCGAAATTGTGAGGACAGAGCTTGGCTCAAGAACAGGGTTTCTATAACTTAATGGTAGAATTACTCCCCTTGGAGAAAGTTGCATGAACACAAGTTACTCACTGATTGAATCCCAACCATGTAAGTGTGTTTCCAGAATCAATCTCTCTTAATTTGTTCCACATGTACTGGTAAATATTAATAAAATTGCCCGTGTGACTCGGTTCTTTGTGGTCCGTCTACTGGTACTAAAGGTGCGGAAGGCATAGCATGGTGTAAGATTCTGATGTCAGCCGACCTGGGTTTTCTGGTCATTACTGACCCTATTGATTGGCTCTGTGATGCTGGCAAGTCATTTAACCTCACTGACATTCAAGTGCCTTATTTGTAAAATAGGGACAGGAGACACCACCTGTGTTGTCAGGTTGCTGTGAAGACTCTGTTGTGACGTGCTTGGCATAGTGCCAGACACATGGAGGCACTCAGTAAAAATCAACTATTATTCTTAGTATTTCATTACCACCTTTATAAAATTATATAATCAGGATGAAAGGATCTTGAAAGCCTTTGGATTTAGTGACTCCACAGAGAATTTAATCCCCTCCCCAGTTTTCCCGCCAAGAAGACTCCTACTCAGCTCATGGTTGAACGCTTGTTGTTGGATAACTCTGACTTTTCCAACTTTCTGATGTTGATCTAAACTTAGGCTTAAACCTGTAGCTTTCACTGTTTGGAAGTACAAGGAACAAATGTAAACCCTTTCTTCATGACAGCCCTTTGTGAATTTAAAAATATCTTTAATCACAGGCTTTTCCTTAAACTTCCTTGGAACTTTTCCTGCCTCTCCCTGAAACTTTTATTTGATCTTTCTCCTTCCCTTCAGCACCAGAATTTTGGAAAGAATAGTCCGTAGATGTGTTTTCAACTCCCTCCAGTTTTATTCCGTCTTCAACACCTTGGGTGCCGTGATTCAGCAGCTCCCCACGCTGAAACACAGGGGCCGTGCCCAGGAGTCAAAACAAAATGAAAAACAGAGATGATAGAAGGGGGTCTTTTTTACTGAGTCCTTTATAATGTTCTAATGCCTGTACTAGGAGTTTTTATGTACATTTTCTCATTTTATTCTTGTTACACCCTATGTGAAGTATGTATTATTATCTGTGTGTTAGTCTTGAGGAGGATGGGTCTCTGAGAGTTTGAACTGTTGGCCATCTGCCATCTTGAAAGTGTTGGAGGGGCCGGACAGGGAGGCTGTCTGCCTCCAGAGTCCCTGCACTTAAACACCAGGTATAGAAACGCAGACGAGTTTGAGTGATACGGGAGGTAGGGATAAACTCTCCCACCACTTAATATAAGTTGGCGCACATTATGTAAAAGACATATTTGTACAGTAAAAAGAAGTGCGCCTAGCCCATGTCCTCATAGACAGAAACTCACAATCTAGTAGAGACACACACGTATCCATACACACAGATAATTCACAAAGGACTGAGAGGTAGTGGTATAGGCATATGCTATGAGACATCTCTCCCATTCATTCCTCTCCTGCATTTAAGGAATAGTTTACAAAGAGCCCAGATGTGCATACAGGGATGAACGGATAAAGAAGAGATCACACACACACGCACACACACGCACACACACACACACACACACACACACACAGGAATATTATTCAGCCATCAAAAAGAATGAACTCCTGCCATTTGCAATGACATGGGTGAACTACAGTGTATTATGTGAAGTGAAATAAGTCAGTCAAGGAAAGACAAATACCATATGATTTCACTCATATGTGGAATTTAAGAAACAGAACAGATGAACACAGGGGAAGGGAAAGAAAAATGAAATAAGGTGAAAACAGAGAGGGAGGCAAACCATAAGAGACTTCACTCTAGGGAACATACTGAGGGTTGCTGGAGAGGGGGTTGGGGGATGGGGCACTTGGTGGATGGGCACTGAGGTATTACAGACAACTGATGAATCACTAAATCCTCCCCCTGAAACTAATAACACACTGTATGTTAACTAAATTATATTTAAGTTAAGAAAGTTTCAAATCAAGAAATGGCTTATAAAGGTACGTGTGGAGAGCTCATGACAGAGGAAGGCTCACAGAGATAAATAATGATGGACAGGACAGATAAAGACAGAATAGAGAGGGAAACAGAATGGAGATGTTGAGCTGTGGGATGTGGGGCTTGAGATACAAATGGGGAAAATGTTGAAGGTAAGACATGACCCAGATGGAAATGCATCGACTTCAGCGGGGAGAGGAGGCGTGGGGAGCGAGGGGGCAGAGGAAACAGGGCCTGTAATGTTCCGTTCATTTTCTGTACACAAAAATATGACTCCAAATAAAGACGTAAATGAAAATGTAAAGGGAGGGGACAGCTTTAATTAGTCTCTTTGAGGGGGGCTGGGCCTTGGTGAGATTCCTGACAGCCGGGCCCTGTAAGGCTGTCTGTCGCTCCTGCTTTCTACAGCGGTGGGCTGGAGGAGGCTCACCCCGGGGGGCTGCAGGGGGGCCCCTCGGCTTGGCCCTTCCCGGCTCCTGACGCCCGCTTCTGTCCGCAGGCCGTGGGCTGCGACCGTCGCCTGGGGAGCAGCGCCCGCGAGGACAACTGTGGCGTCTGCGCCGGCAACGGCTCCACCTGCAGGCTGGTGCGGGGACAGTCGAAGTCGCACGTCTCTCCGGAAAAAAGTAGGTTTGAAACCCGCTGGGAGGGGGGACCCGCAGGGCAGCCCGAGCTCCGGCTTCACCCAGAGCTAAGCTTTCCCGGGGTGAGGCGCCGCGGACCCGTTCTCCAAAAGTCACATTTCTCCCAAAGCCTGTCGCTCACATTCTGGGTTCCATCGTTTTCCCCCAAGACTACCTGTTTCTGTGAGTCCTGACCCATACAGAGTATGATGAGTTTTTAAAAAAAATATTTGCCATTTTTTTAAGGTAAAGCGTGAAGCCATCACTTTTTAGTTGCCCCCCTGGCTTGCCAACAAGAACATCTTGTCGTGTGAGTCTCCCCCTTTTCTACCTTCTCCTCTTTCAGATCAGATGCTAAAGTCACTCGTTTTTCTGTGTGGACGCTGACCTTTTCCCCACCATTGTGAGCTTTGTTATATCCTGAGTATCCGCCTTTTGTCTGTTATGCCCATTTCATTTTACTTTTACTTTTCAATCTTTTGGTGATGCCCCTTTTAGCCAGGGATCTCCGTTTGTTACTTGACTTCCACTATTTGTGTTTTTAGGATGGTTAGTTTCGAAGTTTTATGTGCTCGGGAACTTTCATTTTCCTCTGTTAGTAGTATCTGCCTTTTTTAGTCCTTTGATGTGGGGGTCAGGAAACCTTTTGGGTAAAGGGCCAGAGAGTAAGTATTTTAGGGTTTTACCGAGCAGGTGTTCCCGGCCTCAAGGTTCTGGACTGTTGTCACAACAGCGAGGAACCCACAGACGACTTGAGAACAAAGGGCATCACTGTCTTCTGATAAAACTTTATGTACAAGGGAGTTCATTCAAGCCAGAACTATGGACATCGGCCACGGAGAGTGGTGACAAGGGGTGCCCGAGGCCCAAAGGCGGCCGTGGCAGTGAGCGGCAGTGCTGGTCGAGAGGCCTGTCGCCTGTTACTGGCAGGAGGAGATGGCCAAGCCAGCGCCCTGAAGGCGGTGTGGCCGGTGGTCCGAGGGCCAGTCTGTTGCGTCATCACTTCCTCAGCGAGCATCCCGGCGGGGAGGCAGTCCCAGCAGAGCGAGTTGGCGCAGAAGCGAGAGAGAGCGTGGAGGGTGCGGGCCATGCCTGTGATGCCAGGAAGCAGGGCTGTCTTGCTGGCGTGCACCTGGGGGACCTCAAACCTCAAAGTGGTACGAGGGACCCTTCCGAAAACAGGACGGGCCAGAGTGGCTGCTCATCCTGGACCTCCCCCGTCCTGGGCGCTGTTAGCCGAGGCTTCTTAGTACACGTTGGCAAGCAGATCCTCCCGAGGGGACCTTGTTGAAGTCCGGAAGGGCACACCCACCTGCTCATGAGCGGCAGCTGCGGCTTTTCTGGAAGCCGTGGTGATGCCCTCTTCTTAGATCCTGCCATGTGTGTTCTAACCCCCTTTGGCGCCCAGGTGGTCAGCCGGACATCGACCGCAGACCTGAGGCCATGTCCTTTACCTCCCGGAGCCTTCCTCCCCAAGTACCTGCTCGTTGCTCTGTGTCCCTTCCAGGACTTCCTCTTTTTGCTAGTTGCCATGAGCACCTTTATGTTTCAGACCCTTCCTCTATAATTGCAGTCCGTCTGTCCGAGTGACATCGTCCTTTGGGAAAAAGGCTTGCTTTTCTACTTAGAATGTGCACAAGACATTCATAACAAGCAGCCTAGTCTGGTTTTGAAGCTTTCCTTTTCCCATATTTTTAAAGTAAACATATATTTTTTAATTCTGACAAAAAAACTAGAGTTGTTTCAAGTTCAGGAGATTAACTGTGATCTGTATGGTATTTAAATAAGCAATATTGAAACATCTAAAAGAAGTATATAATATATATGTCCAAAATATACAGAAAAAGAAGTGAGAATGGAATCAAATGGTTTTTAAAAAGTGAATTAAACTCAAAAGAATGGAGGGGAAAATACAAGACATGCAGAAATTTAAAAAAAAAAAAAAACACCAGACTTTATTTACAGAAATAAGCAGTAAGCTGAATTTGACCCTCAGGTTGTAGTTGGCAACCCCCTGCCTGAAAGGGAAAAAATTATTCCTGTGTGTTTTCTGCCAGCGCTTTTACGGTTTTGTTTTTCTCCATTAAAATCTGCTCGTTTGAATTTATTTTGATGTGACTTATGAAATAGGGATTTTACTTGTTCTCTCCATATGGGGAGAGCACCATGGGAGGGGCGGACGGTGGCGGGGAGGGTTTTCCAGGTGGAGGAAACGCAAAGTCCGTGGTAGGACACTAACGGAAAGCCCTGGCGTGCTTGAGAAACTAGTCCTGTGTGGTTCAGACCTGAATCCCCTTCCAGCCTGGACGGGGTGGAGGGTGAGACAGACAGCATACTGGAAGCAACCACGGAGGCCCTTGCCGTTGTGCCGCACACGTCACGTTAAGCGGAGTCACTTGTGCAAGTCCAGGCAGAGGAGTGACATGGCCGGATTTGTGTTTTACTACCATCATTTTTGCAGCAGGTGGAGGCTGGACTCCCTGTGCGTTGAGCCTGGAGGCACGGAGCCCAAAATGCACGAAAGTGTTTGCAATCATGAAGCCCTCGTCCAGAGAGCATGGTGGGGGAGGTAGAGGAAGGAACAGATCCGAGAGATCTTTAGTGGGTAGAATCCTCAGAGTTCGATAATGCTTGGAATGAAGACCACAAGAGCCAAGAAGTGAGGACGCGGCCAGCGCCCCGGCTTGAGCAGCAAAGTGGGTGTGTTAGCTGTTCCTTTGAGCGGGAGCTCCTGAAGAGGGGTCCCGTACCAAAGATCAGGGCTCACCTCCTTGGATTTTCCTTCTCTTGGGAAATTTGCCCCTATAAGTATTCGATATCTCGGTACCTTTCTGAGACCTTCAAACAGATGCTCATGTTTTGTTTGTGGTGGAAGGCTGGGTCTGAAATAGGGCGGCCCGTGGTTGGCTCGTGGCAAAGTCCCCTCATTGGCGGTGAGCTAAGGCAGGCAGGTCCGCCCAGGGGGAGTGTGTAGATACACGAGGAAGCTGAGCTGCATCAGGGGAGCGCCCGGGGTCAGGGCATGTGGCCAATGGAGAAACTGAAGGGATCTGAGTTAGAGGACGTGAGAAGAGGAGGTAAACGTGGAACCTAGCAAACGCGGAACTTAGCAAACACAGGGCCGTGGAAGCCAGAGGACTGAGTCACTCCCCAGAGGAGGTCATGGTCGACCGTGCGAGCTGCTGCTGTGATACCCGCTGGAGGAAGAGTGCAAAACGTGCTCTTTGGCAACTCGGAGACCATCTGTGACCTTAGCAAGAGTGGCCTCCGTGAACTTCAGGCTGGAGCTAAAGCCTGATTGCCGTGGGTTGACAGACGGTGAGACCGGGTAGACGGGAAGACAGAAGGAGGCCACGCACCCGCAGCATGTCAGCAGCTGGGGGACTGCGCAGGCCCCACGGAGGACATGGTGTCAGCAGCACTCGTGTGTTCCCATCCCAGTCTGCAGGAGGCCGTCAAGGCTGGGGAAGCTGCTGTGCCATGTCTCTTTGGACCCAGGCTCCCCTCTCTTGCCTTCATCATCCTAGAGGATGGCTTTCCTCTCTGCAGTTGTGAAGTCACTATAAACTTTTGCGTCTCTCCACATCCAGACAGTAAAGACGGTGGAGCCGAAGACATTCCTTGAATGCTGTGCCCTCTGTGTAGGAAGGGACGTCCCCCTCCTGGGGTGGGGGGAGTGGGTTCTGCTTCTTTCTGTTCTTACTGACATCCATACACCGTTTTATCATTCCCATATCCCTTAATTCCGCCAACCCCTTCTAGCATGGTTTTGCTGTTTTCAAGCCCACTCAACAGATGGGGGCCTAAGGACCGGGGATGTTAAGGAACCTATGAAAGGCAATATAGGAAAGTGGCTAAGAAATTGGGCTCTGGGGCCGGGGTTGAAATCCCGGGTTTGTGGCTTACTACTGTGTAAACAGACCAAGTTCTTTTTTTTTTTTTTTTTTTAACTTCTATGTGTATTTTGTTTTTTTCATTGAAACTAGAAATGGCCATAATACTGCCTTTGTAGATGTTGTCGGAATGAATAAGTAAATCACTCATGCTGAGCGTTCCATGTAGCACCTGGCACCTAGAGAGCACCCAGGAAATGCCAGCAGGGTTCTTATTAGACATGTGGCTCATTTGGGTACCCATGGATGACAGCTTTTCCATACATTCAGCATCAACGTGGACATTCGTAAACAGGTGTCCAAGTCAACCATCTGTCAACCTGGGTCTTGCTTCTGAGAAGCTGCTGATGGGTGTGGAGGAAGACCTTGTCGGAGGTGCCCAGGAAGAGTGAACGAATGGGAGAGGAGGGATGCCGCTCAGGGGGAGACCGCAAGGAGCCAGGCTGGACTGTGTAGGGTTAAGTCAGGTCGGCTTTTGGACTTGAAGACGGAGAGGGGAGCATCATCGCCTGCCTGCCCGGGTGTTGGGGATGGGCCTGGAGTTAGCGTTGGCTTTAAAAACCTTGGAAGTCTCCTCAGAAATACGCGTCGTAATACACGGTCCAGCAGAGACTAGAAATTGAGATAATTCTAACTGAACCAGGGGAGAAGCTGAGAGAAATTGGGTCAAGAAACCAGTGTTTCTGGGGAAGTGTGCTGAGGAGGCCCTGAAATGGGAAGGGACAGGTTGGGGGGTGTTGGCTGGAAGGGGCCTGGTTGCCTTTCCCAGTTTTGTGCTCCTGGTGAGGTAGATCCAATTCTCTACCTGTCTCTCTCACACACGCATTGATTTTCGCTTTTTGGATTATAGATCTTTCGGAGAATCTATTGAAAGGTAGGTATTTTCCCTCCATTTTCCTGGAATGCATATGTACCCATAAGACCCAAATTTACCATTCCGATTTTTTTTGAGGGCATCTCAGACGCCCTGTGCCAGTTCAGGACATTCCAGGTCAAAACCCTCCCAAATCCAATCTTTTTGATTCCTTTCTACAAAGAAAGGGTGACGGGCGCATCTGGCAGGTGAGGTGATGTGGAGAGGGCAGGGCTGCTGACCGGGGAACCGGGCCCTGTACGTATGTGCTCGGGCTCCAGCTAACGTTAGCAATCCCTGCCTGCATGAAAACACGCTGCTTCTCCTCCTGGATTTTCAGTACAACCCCTTCATGTCTATTACTTCTCCGAAACTGGCCCGCCGCAGCCCTTCTTGGCCAGGATTTTCCTTGGGCCATATGGAAGCACTTCCCTATAATCACGCTTTGTGTGAAAGAAATGTGGGAAACCAAGCCATGTCTTTCCCCAAGTGTGTATCACGGGGCCTGCCGGGTCCATGAAGCTCCTACATCCTTGCCTTGCCAGGCAATCATTCCTGCCCTCCTTGGGGCTCACCCTGAGGCAGGCGGCGGCCGTGAGACACCATTGGCACAGGCTAGCTCTGGACAGAGTGCTCAAGCCTGCTCCCGGGCTGTCTTTCCCACCAGCCAGCGAGGCAGATTCGAGGTCGTGGCACCCAGAGCCAGAACTTTTGCTATGAGAAAAATCCGAAATTAATCCAGATACAACACGCAAATTTCCTGTTCTGCAGGAGAAGGGGAGACTGAACCAAAAATGGCATAAATAACTTTGGATATTAGAACAGGGAAGTAGAGGCCACTTGGTTTTTAAAGAGAGAAAACTCCAAACACAGTGGCAAAGAAGCAAGCCATCTACTTGGCGTCTTGATCGTCTGATATATATATAAGTAGACACCGCACCAAATGTGGAGCCCAATGTGGGGCTTGAACTTCCCACCCTGAGATCAAGACCTGAGCTGAGATCAAGAGTTGGGCGCTTCACCGACTGAGCCAGCCAGGCGCCCCCACTGTTTTGGTCTTACCCACATAAGGCAAATAAACAACCTCAGCTGGTCTGCTCTGGGCCCTCTGTGCACTTTTTTTTTCCTGGTGGCAACTAAGCCTGTTGATACAGGGATGCCCAAGGCCGACCGGGAACCCCAGCATTTCACTGGACTTGGATAACCACACCCTCTTACCAAACATCCCTCGCTCGGTACTCCCGACAGAAATAGAATCCTGGGGCTGGAGGGTTATTATTATGACATTTTCTCTTCATACTCAGGCCATTTTTCCTTTGACTGTCGCTTCCAAAAATAGCCTGTACACAGAACTCGTTCTGTAACAGGGAGGGCGGTATTGGCTATAACGTGGCACATGCAGTGTCTGCTCACATCATCCCACTTGACCTCCCCATTCATCCTTCGAGGGCAGGACTCTGAACGATGACACACTCGTAACAGAAGTCTCTGTGGCCAAGGAATATTCAGATGCAACACCCTGTTTATTTTAATGAGATGTTCCCCCATTTAATTCAATGAGAGAGAGCACAGCGTAGAGGAAGGGTCCTGACACCGAGTATCTAGGGCCCTGTGTACCTGCTCTTCCTAGCTCACTCACGCTTTCGTGTGTGTGTTCTGTGTCCTCTGCATGAGGAAAAACAAGAGGAAAATGACGTGCTGGCCCCACTGAGAGGGAGTGCCATGGAATCTGTTTTTCACAGAGTAGCCAGACTGACCATGAACTCCCCAGCTTAACCTCTTCATGAACTGCCTTTATACTTAATCTAAAATCCATACCCTTTCCATGACCTTCAAAGTCTTGCATGGCTGGCTCTATGTTATGTCATGTGCGCCATTTTGCTCCACGTGCTCTTGGCTCCAGTCTTACTGTTTGGAAGATTCCTGAGTGCCAATTGCCCTTCCCCCACTTGGGGCTTTGCATGGACCCATCCTGGGACCTGGAAAACACTTCCCTCCACTCTTAATGTGGTTGCCTCTTCCTCCACCTTGAGCTCAAGCGTCACCTCCTCAAGGAGACTTTCTCTGACCAATCCACAATCTAGAGCTGGCTCTTCTCTTTTCTGTTTGCTTCTTGCTTGGCCTTTATAGAGCATGTCACAGGAGCACAGGAGATGTTGAACGAATGCATACAGGTTCTTTGCTAGAGATGATTCTGCTTCCCATTATGGTTTCACCGAGACTAAACAATGTTGTTCAGCAGAACTGCACTGGAAGCCAGAGACTGGATAATAAGCTCAGCTTGGCCACTCACTATCTGTGATCTTGCGTGGGATCACAGGGACCTTGGCTATTTCATCTATATGCTAAGAGCATTAGCACAGATGATTTCCAAGACCTCTTCTAGCTCTGAAAGCCCATTAAGTAGATCTGTAATTTATTTCTTGTTGTTTTTTTTTAAACAGATATTGGGATTGAATAGAGGTCGGAGAAATAAGACCAGGATCTTATAAGAAGATCTTTACTAGTGCTTTAATGAAAAGGCTCAACAGAGGTGGCTTACCTTTATTCTTAAAGGGCCCAGGAAATTTTATATATGCAAGAAAAGTGAGTTGATGTAAAGTCTCCTCCTATCTCCCATGAACCCTTGCTTAGGTACCTTCTCCATGCTATCATCTCTGCCTGTATGGGAGGCGTTTTGTCTGTGAGCTGACCTCCTCATGAGCATGTGAGCTCATCAAGGGCCTTTCACACCTGCCCCAAAGCTGACACCTGTTATGTTCTCCATAAAGATGTAGTGACTTGACTGGAACAGGAAAAAGAACCCACTTAGACCAGCTGCCCACGTGAATTAAAAGCAGAAGGAGCCTATGGGCAGCCAAGCCCCGTCCCACTTGGAGTTACCCAGGAGACCTGACATCCACTAACCAGATGAGAGCTTGGAGGTTCTCAACAATAATAATTACCAGGATGGTAATAACCGTGGCCTCCATAGGCTCTGTGTGCATGTGCCAGGTGCTGCACTAAGTGCTTTTACGTATGATGTGATTTACTCTTCAGCATAACCCTGCAGAGTAGGTACAATTACAGCCTCCCCTTTGACAAATGGGACAGAGACAAAGGGGCTCCGTGTGAAATGCCTCATTCAGAGCCTCACAGCAAGTAAGTGCTCGAGCTGATCTGACTTCAGAGTCCCTGTGCCCCGCCACCCTCCTGAGCTGTCTTCCAAGGGTGGCCAGAGGAGCAGGAGCTGGAATGTCCACAGAGGCCTAGAGAGATGGGGTCTGAACAAAGGTACCACAAGAACGGAACCAGAAGTAGAGCAAAGGCTGCCTCAACCCACTTGCCCGTGGTCCCCCTGTCAGAGCCCAGCCTGTGGTTCCAAATCCAGCCTGCACATCTGGACCACCTGGAGGGCTTGTTCTGTGTTCTACTCCTCAAGCCCTACACTAGAATTTTGGGTGGTCCGTCTGTCACCAAATTTTCCAGGTGCCTCTGATATGTGCTTTTGGTGAATACCTCTGCTTTTCAGCCTCTGGTGACGCTGTCATGGAGGAAAGATCATTTTCCCACTACCCTTCTAGGTTCTTAGCGGATAGCCCCCCAGTAAGAAGAAGACAGATTAATAGGAAAAAAAGAAATTGAATGATGTATGTATGTATGGGAGCCCACAAAGATATGAGACTCAGAGAAGTGGCCAAAGCAGGAAGCTTTTATACCTTTTAAACAAAGGAATGATACATTTGTGAAGAACTGACAAGACAAAGGGCTTAGGCTGAGGGTAGTAAATGGTGAAGCCATAACAAGGTGTGTTCATGAAGACTTCTCAGCTCTAAATTCCTTATGTCTGGTGATAAAGATGTCTTCTATGCCCCCCGGTATGGGGACGGTGCCTTTCTCGTGAAAGATTCATATTCTCCTTTATGTGGACAAAGGATGGACAGAGTGTCCTTACCACAACTGCTATTTCTCAAGTACTTTTCATTCAAAATAATAGGCATGCCAAGGTGGCATATTTGGGGTGACATATTCTGAACCCCTACTTCCCACTATAGAGTCAGAGGCCAATGAACATTTAATCCTCATCAGGCTCTTGATTTTGGAGATGCACTATAAAGGACAGAGAAAAAGTGGTATGCTGCAATGCTGGGGAACATCTGGACAGAAAGTTCTCGCTTGCTGCTTGTGGATAACGAAGCTCCTCTACTGAACGATGTTCAAACCGAGTCCTGGAAATGAGCATGGAAGTGTACATTCTTAGGCACCCGCCTGTTACCCTGCTCTTTGGAGGTGAAGGCATTTTAGGCCAGGAAAGAAATGGAGCTCCAGGTTGGGAGAGATGCTTCTGCAGAGACCCCAGAGCTGACGGCAAAGGACGTTCAGGTGCAGTTTCAACATTAAGAGACTCCCATGATATAGTGTGGAATTTGCTCAGGGCAGGACCATGGGATGTCATAGCTGGGCAGGTGAGGGTATAGAAATCAGTTTTCAGCTTGCAGCTGGCTGCTCTCCCCAAATCACATCCCTGGTGTGTCCTTTCTCTCCTTTTTTTCCTTTTAAATTAATTTAAATTTTTCAGTGTTCCAAGATTCATTGTTTATGCACCACACCCAGTGCTTCATGCAATACATGCCCTCCTCAATACCCACCACCAGGATCACCTATCCGCTACCCACCTCTTCTCCAAACCCTCAGTTTGTTTCTCAAGTCCACAGTCTCTCATGGTTCATTCTCACCCTCCCAGTTTCCCTGAATTCACTTTTCCGTTCCTTCTCCTAATGTCCTCCACGCTATTCCTTATGCTCCACAAGTAAGTGAAACCATATAATTGACTTTCTCTGCTTGACTTATTTCACTCAGCATAATCCCCTCCAGTCCTGTCCATGTTGATGCAAAAGTTGGGTATTCATCCTTTCTGATGGCTGTGTAATATTCCATTGTGTAAATGGACCACATCTTCTTTATCCATTCGTCTGTTGAAGGGCATCTTGGTTCTTTCCACAGTTTGGCGATTGTGGACATTGCTGCTATAAACATTGGGGTACAGATGGCCCTTTTCACTACATCTGTATCATTGGGGTAAATATCCAGTAGTGCACTTGCAGGGTCATAGGGTAGCTCTATTTTTAATTTTTTGAGGAATCTCCACACTGTTTTCCAAATTGGCTGCACCAACTTGCATTCCCACCAACAGTGTAAGAGGGTTTCCCTTTCTCCACAACTTCTCCAACACTTGTTGTTTACTGTCTTGTTGATTTTGGCCATCCTAACTGGTGTAAGGTGATATCTCAGTGTGGTTTTGATTTGAATCTCCCTGATGGCTAATGATGATGAACATCTTTCGTGTGTCTGTTAGCCATTTGTATGTCTTCTTTAGAGAAGGGTCTCTTCATGTCTTCTGTCCATTTTTTTTGACGTGATTACCTATTTTTTTGGATGTTGAGCTTGAAGAGTTGTTATAGATCTTGGATATCAGCCCTTTGTCTGTAGTGTCATTTGCAAATATCTTCTCCCATTCCGTGGGTTGCCTTTTTGTTTTGTTGACTGTTTCCTTTGTTGTGCTGAAGGTTTTTATCTTGATAAAGTTCCAAAAGTTCATTTTCGGTTTTGTTTCCTTTGCCTTTGGAGACATATCTTGAAAGAATTTGCTGTGGCCAGTGTCTAAGAGATTACTGCCTATGTTGTCCTCTAGGATTCTGATAGATTCCTGCCTCACATTGAGGTCTTTCATCCATTTTGAGTTTATCTTTGTGTATGGTGTAAGAGAATGGCCAAGTTTCATTCTTCTAGACGTAGCTGTCCAATTTTCCCAGCACCATTTATTGAAGAGACTGTCTTTTTTCCACTGGATAAATTTTCCTGCTTTGTCGAAGATTATTTGACCATAGGGAGGAGGGTCCATATCTAGGCTCTCTACTCTGTTCCATCGGTCTGTGTATCTGTTTTTGTGTTAGTATCATGCTGTCTTGGTGATCACAGCTTTATAGTAAAGCTTGAAATCAGGCAAGGTGATGCCCCAGCTTTGTTTTTCTTTTTCAACATTTTCTTAGCAATTCGGGGTCTTTACTGGTTCCATACAAATTTTAGGATTGTTTGTTCTAGCACTTCGAAAAATGCTGGTGGAATTTTGATTGGGTTGGCATTGAGTATAGATTGCTCTGGGCAGTATAGACATTTTAACAATGTTTATTCTTCCAATCCATGAGCATGGAATGTTTTTCCATCTTTTTGTGTCTTCTTCAATTTCTTTCATGAGTTCTGTAGTTTCTTGAGTACAGATCTTTTACCTCTTTGGTAGGTTTATTCCCAGATATCTTATGGTTCTTGATGCTATAGTAAATGGAATCGATTCTCTAATACCCTTCTCTCCTTTTTCAGAAGTGGTTGTCAGTTTCTGAATTTGACATTCCCTGTCTTTGTCATTGGCATATCTCATCGGTCTTACCTCCAGCTACAAAAGGCAGTGTACACAGTCCTCCACCTGTGGGACTGGTGTCTCCATACACTGACTTCCCCTTCCCTCGCCTCCCTCCTACCTGCACAGAGTGACAGGTGAACTTGATCAAAACTGAGTACCTGACTTTGAAAAGTTGTCAGCCCCCACTCTGCACAGTGTCCACAGACCACCTCCTTCTAGTGTAAATGACACTGAGTGGTGATGGGCATTTGAGCACATTCACAAACACTGTTGTTTCTCAGCTTACAAAATGGTTTCACAACCACGGTCCCATTCTTTCCAATGTTTCCATTAGGCTGTTATTATTATTCACATTAGCATTTATTGAGATACGTTCCTTCCTTTTTAAAAACACACCTCTTTGTTCCTCGGGAATGGACAGTGTTGGGGGCTGGGAGGGTGTGTGTGTTTTCACCTAAAGAACAGGAAGAATTGGGCGCCTGGATGGTTCAGTGGGTTAAGCCTCTGCCTTTGGCTCAGGTCATGATCTCAGGGTCCTGGGATCAAGTCCTGCATCGGGCTCTCTGCTCAGTGGGGAGCCTGCTTCCTCCTCTCTCTCTGCCTGCCTCTCTGCCTACTTGTGATCTCTGTCAAATAAATAAATAAATAATATCTTAAAAAAAAAAACAACAGAAAGAGAAAATAAATGCAGGATCAAGGAAAGTAATAGGAAAAATGCTTGACGGAAACTTCTATTCAGCCAAAAACCTCCAACCAACTAAATTTAAAAAATTGAAAAACAAAAACCAGTAATGGAACAGTAGGAATGAGCTTGTCAAAGGGGGAGTAAAGCTTCTCTTTTCTTGTAATACCATGGAACGGACATATTTAGGTTGTTGCCGTTCTAGTTGGACATTATAGTGAAAGTAAACAATCTGACATAAATTACAGTCCTTCTGGGCTGAAACTGATGTTTATTGATTAGTTAATATTGTGTGGACAGTTTACTTCCTGTACATCTTGCTACTTAGCAAAACTGTGATCTGCAGCAGGAAATGAGACACAGAAAAAAAATGATGGAACAGCTGGATTTGAGCATTTATGTGTGGGAGGGAAGTCCATGGAAGCAAATTTAATGGATCCTTAGGTCAGCCCAGTGATTGCAAAATCAAACAAGTGAAACCCATGAAGTGGAAGTCTGTTATGAACGTTCTTCTGATGAGTGAGTTTGGGTTTACACAATTATGATTGGGTCTCACAGCAGAAGTTCAGGCTCAGAGTGTAGCTTTTGGTTCTAGCCTCAGCTCTACTGCCTTGGAACTCTGCGATCTTGGGAAAGTCATTTAAACTTGGGGGGAAAAATTCAGTTTTCTTACTTGTAGGAGAGGGCTTTTATTAGAATAAAAGAGGTATAATTTACCTCAAATTACCTGTCATCATTCTTGGGGCATAGCAAGTGCTCAGTGAGGTCTGAATGACTTACACTATCCCAACCCTACTGGTGGTTAAGTTCCCTTCTAAGCTTCATGCATATAGTACCTCTCAAAACCCCCTTGAAATAAGTATGCTTATTGTCCTCATTTTACAGGTGTAACTGAGGCTCAGAGAAGGTAAGAAATGTGCCCGAGTTCACACAGTATTTGTAAGTGGCAGCGCTGGTATTTCCAGCCAAGTTGTCTGGCTCCAGAATAGGTGATCTTAACCACTCATCCACGCTGCCTTTCCAGGTGGTTTGTAGAGTAACAATAATGCAGAGGACGTGTAACATGTGACAAAAAGAGGTCCCTGGCAGATGGCGCAGTGAATAGCAATATCAAAAATCTCTCACCCCAAATTTCAAGTAGAAGTTTTGGAATAGTTCAAACACTGAAAGTGTTCAACTGAATCAAACACCCACCACCACCACCACCACCACCACCACCATGAAATCTGAATGTTCCCAGACACAGGGACCTGTTGCCGTCAACACTGTGGGACTGTTCTCGACATTAGAGTCTACACCATTAGAAGGTATATCATAAAGCAGCCTCACGACCAGATCTGCTTGGGAGCCTCTTTTGCAAACTTGCAATAGGAGACTTTAAGTGGTCTATACTTAGCCTGTGCTGAAGCCCAGCTAGCAGACTGCTCCCACGATATTTACAAGTGATTCCTCTCTCCATCCTGGTGTCTAGCTCTGGGTAGCTCTAGACTGAAGGGGAATTGACCGGGAGGCTGTTTGGGATTTAAAAGTGGCCCATTGGGCGCCTGGGTGGCTCAGTGGGTTAGAGCCTCTGTCTTCGGCTCAGGTCATGATCGCAGGGTCCTGGGATCAAGTCCCGCATCGGGCTCTCTGCTCAGCAGGGTGCCTGCTTCCCTTCTTCTCTCTGCCTGCCTCTCTGCCTACTTGTGATCTCTCTCTGTCAAATAAATAAATAAAATCTTTAAAAAAAAAAAGTGGCCCGTTGTGATAGACAAGACAGAAGAAGCATGTTAGCAGTATTTGTATCAGAGCTAGCAGAATTTCAGGCAAAGAGAAAAAAAAAAAACCCACCCAAATCAAAGATGAGTATTTTATATCCATCAGTGAGAAAAACTGGTCTTAAAAATTTGCATGCAAATGCCATTACATCAAAATACATAAAGCAGAAAAAAGTATAGGAAGAAATTGAAAGAAGTTAAACCGCTGTTAAGTCAGTAAAAGTTACATGTAGGGTCTGCACAGTGTAATTATTGTTATATTAACTGCTATTACCGAACATTGCATTTTGAGGGAATATACTGTCTTTTCAAGCAGCTATGGGCCATATACAAAAACTGATTCTATGCTAGACTCCAAAGAAGATTGTGAAAAAAAATCTTAGTGAAATAGAAACTGCCAGAAGAGACCTCGCCCCACAGCTGCTCACAGCCATTCCTTGCTCCCTCCTGTTACAGAGGCACGAGTGTCTGTCTTCCTTTCCAGGGCTAATTAATCTCCCCATCTGTGTCCTGGACTCCAGCCCCTGTGTCCTGGACTCCAGCCCCTCTGCTTCCTCAGAGATCCCACTCCACCCATCATCCCTTGTCTCTCCTCCATCTCTCTCTCGCTCTTCCTTTCCCATCAGGGTTAAAAGAGATCCCAGATTTCTTCCATCTTAAATACAAGTATAATTATTTTTATCTAAGTGTAATTAACATACAGTGTTATATTAGCTACAGGTGCACGATAGAGTGATTCAACAGTTCTGTACGTTTCTCAGTGCTCATCACAGTAGATGTACTCTCGGTCCCCTTCACCGCTGTCACCCACCCCTGAACCCCCTCCCCTCTGGCAACCACCAGTGTGTTCTTGGTCTCTCTTTTTTTTTTCTTTGTTTGTTCATTTGATTCTTAAATTCCACATGTGAATGAGATCATATGGGATTTGTCTTTCTCTGGCTTATTTCACTTAGCAACGCACTCTCTAGCTCCGTCCATGTCATTGAAAATGGCAAGCTTTCGTTCTTTTTCATAGTGGAATAATATTCCTCTGTGTGTGAGATAAATATATAGGTATCTCTCACATCTTCTTTATCCTTCCATATCTTGGCTATTCTAAATAAAGCTGCAGTAAGCCTAGGGGTGCCTACATCTTTTCGAATTGGTATTTTCATTTTCTTGGGGTAAACACCCAGTATGGAATTAGTGGATTATATGGTAGTTCTACTGTTAATTTTTTAAGGAACTTCCATACTGTTTTCCACAGTGGCTGCCCCAGTTTGCGTTCCCACCCACAGTGCACGAGGCTCCCCTTTCTCCACGTCCTCACTAGCCCTTGTTATTTCCTGTTTTTGCGTTGAGCCTTTCTGATAGGGGGAGGTGATGTCTCACTGTGGTTTTATTTGTACTTCCCTGATGATGAGTGATATCAACAAGGTGTAAGTTTGAGACTTGTGTGTGGATTATATATAAAATATATATGTATTTTAAATTCTTCACAGCGTTCGCCACCACCCGAATCTTTCCCCTACCTTTGCTGACAGAGTGTGGAAAACCTGCTTGTGCTTCCTGTCTCTCTACTCCTCCATCCATCATTTTATTTTTCAAACCACAGCCTTCTGTGCCCACTGCGTAACTGAAACTGCTTTCACAAAACCCGTTAACAGTTCTTACTGCTGTGGAGACTTTAGTCCTACTGCCCTCCCCCTCACCTCAAAATCCTCTCTCTAACTAGAGTTCTAGAGTTCTTCCTGCATTTCTGGTCAGAGTCAGAGCGTCGCCATTTCCTGCAGGATGGTGAAGAAATGCTGACAGATGTGTGACTATGGAGCAGTCCTCCCTTACTGTCGCAGTGACCTGGAGTTGTCCTCTCTACTCCCTGCTCAGAATCAGTGCCATGCAAAGCAGTGCTCATGCTGGGGGCTGCTAGATTGGCAGGTTCTTGGGAACCACCCGAAACTTCTGGGTCAGGATTTCTGTGGGTGGGGCAGGGATCTGTGTTTTAACAAGCTCTCCAGGTGCTTCTGGGAGGTACGGCCCTATAAAAGTATCACAGAGCCTTGATGTATCAAGTTGTGTGGGAGAGTTATGGATATGGGAGGGCATTGAGCTTTGGAGGGGAAGACATTTGATGCTGTATCATGTAGATTTGTTTTCCCATAATTCTAAGTACACTAAATCCTTTACAGTGGTCCCTTCTAGGTTGCCCCCATTCCAAGCCTTGCCCAGCTGCTCTACAGTGTGTAATTCTCTCCAAGTTTAATACGGTGGACAACTGGGGATTCGTTGCCTTCTACACAGAAGAAAATTTGTTCCCAGATTGGAGCATTCTGGCTAAAATCAAAAGCCAAGGGTTCCGGTCTGAGAGGTTTCCCTTGAGTGTATAAGTGTCAGTGGGTGATAGTTGAAGGACACAGACGCAGACACACATCCAGACACACACACACCCCCAGACACACACACACTGCAAACATCTGTAATACGAGCACCTACTAGTAGTTATACCTCTAAAGCACAGGATTGGTCTGAAGTTTGTGAGGTCATAGGGGTAAATTTTCCTTCTACTTTTATCCTTCTGTGCCTTTTTGTATTTCTATAGAAAAATTCCTCCATTTTGCCATAATAAATTATTAATACATATTATACATACTCAATGGTTTCCCCCTACCCCAAGGAGAAAATGCACTAATATGATAACATATTGGCGTTGTGATTCATTCATGACTTATTTTCTTTGCCTGGGTATTCTAAATTTTCTGCAGTAAACACACAGCATGTTATATGCATAATACAAATGTGTCTTGAAAATGGATGTGCTTTGGAATGCTTTCCAGAGCTGATGAAAACCTATTTGGGCACGTCACTTGGGTTTAAGCACTCTTTCGAAATCTTTGCAACCTCAGACTGTAGTGTCTGTGCATAATAGAACACAGAACTTCTGCACATTTATGCATTTGAAGGCAAGACAGAACTGATAATTACATACAATTTTTGTTACAACTTAATTTTATCACTGAGCTTTTGGGCCTGTTGGTTCTCAAAAGTCTACTTTATCTTCTTAAAATGTTGACCTAGAAAAACATGCCATGATTTATTTAACCAGACCCATATTAATGAACGTTTAGGGTTTTTTTCTTAGTTTTGCTAGGCTTCACACTTATACAAGTTTATCTTTGATTATATGTTTTTATTTTTCAAAGATACTGCCAATTTTTCCTCCAGTAAGATTTACTGCTATCTTCACAAATTAAAATTTATGAGAACATTTCATTTTTATTAATGGAATAAATGAAATATATCTTATTTTCAATCTGGATTTCTGTGATTACCACCGAGTTGGGCATCTTTTCATAAACTTCTTATAATTTTAATTCTTTTTCCTTTGAACTGTTTTTCAAGCATTTGGCCAATTTTCTTGTTAACTTATGTTTTTTTTCTTATTCACTTGTAAGCACTCTTTGTATATTAAGGAGACTGTCTGTAATTATAATTTTTTCTGTCTTTGACAATTTTATGTTTAAATTTTATATCAAATGAATTAATCTTTTCATTTTCTCAAAGCATATTTATGTCTAGAGAGAGATTTAACATTTTCTTTTTGTAGGTCATGCTCATTATTAAAAAGTTTATTCCAACGTATTCCATCATTTTTCTTGCCATTGCAAATGGGATATTTTCTTCCATTATGTTTTCTGATTATTGTGGTATTTCTGAAATCTACTAACTTTTGAACATAGACACACCTAGAAGATATTGGAGGTTCAGCTCCAGATCACTGTAATAAAGTGAATATCATGATAAAGTAGTTAAGTGAATTTTTGGTTTCTCAGTGCATATGAAAGTTATGTTTACACTATATCATAGTCTATGAAGTGTGCAATAGCATTATATCTAAAAAAAGTATATACCTTAATTAACATACTTTATTGCTAAAAAATCCTGTTATCTGAGCCTTTAATGAGTCATAATCACTGATCATAGATCACCATAACAAATATAATAATAATGAAAAAATTTGAAATATTGTGAGAATTACCAAAATGTGACAGACAGACATAAAGTGAGCAAATGCTGTTGGAGAGATGGCACCCATAGACTTGCTGAATGCAGTGTTGCCACAAATCTTTACTTTGTTTTAAAAAGAAGAAAAGAAAAGAAAGATAAAAAGCAGTATCGACAATATGCAAATAAAATGAGGTTTGCATATATTACTCTCCTCCTGATTTCTAGTGCTTAGACTATTTTTTCTTGCCCAGTTACTTTGGCTAGTCTCCCTAAAGATCCTAAATCAAACGGTGGTAATTAACATCCCTTCATTTCCCTATTTAAGTAACATTGTTTCTAATATTTAAGCATAAAGTATATTAATCATATTACTGGCATTCTTTTTTAAGTGGGCTCCACATCCAGGAGTCCAACCCAGGGCTTGAACTCACAACCCCAAGATTGAGACCTGAGCTGAGATCGAGAGTCGGATGCTTAACCAACTGAGCCATTCAGGCTTCCCATTATTGGCATTTAAAAATCACGTTACAAACATTTGATGTATTTTATTTACTGAGAGTTCTTTTTTTAAAATCAGGAATAGTTAATGAATTATACCAAGAGAATTTTTAGAATGTATTCTCTTAGCCACTTTTAAATATACCATACAGCAGTGTTAACAATAGTCATCAACAAAATTTCATTAGAGAGTCTGAAAAAGGCTTTGGAAGCAAATTTTCAGATAATTATAATGTGCTACTTTGGTATTTATTATTAATTTTTTAATTTAGTGTAGTTAACACACAATGTTATATTAGTTTTAGGTGTACAGAATAGTGATTTGATACATTTTTATTACTTCTAAATAGAAGTATTTCTTGACAAAGAAGTTAGATGTGAATAAAAATTCAAAAAGTTGTCTGTACTTGTGTCTTTCATTGATGTAATATTTTTGACTCTTTTACCTTAAATAATACCAGTGAAGTTCATAGTTTGATTATTGTCCTTAACACGTTGGCCAGCCTCAGCCTATAATGAATGTAGTCACTCTAACTCTACTTGGAGATCTTTGTCACCCTCTAATAGCATAAATGCCATCTTAAAATCTAAAGCCATTGGACAGTTAACTGATCAATTTTTAAAAAATAACATTGGAGAATAAAATCAATACATTTTTATTATATAAAATTTGGAAAATACAGAAAATTCATAAGGAACAACACAAAAATCATTCATATTCCTAGACTTCAGAGAAGCACTAGTGACATGATGGTATGTGTGTCAACAGATGTGTGTATATTTACCATCCTGAATAGTCTTTGTCACTTCATATTGTATCATGGGCCTAGTTCTATGTTGGTATACATAGACTGACTTGGTCTTTCTGATGAATATGTCAATATTTATTTAACAAACCCTCAATTCATAAATGTTTATGTGGTTTCCAGTGTCCGTTATTATTTCAAAAATGCTGCAGTAAATATTGCAAAGAGTTATGATTTTATGTATATAAAGTATGTTAAACATCCATCTTTGCACAATTATGACTTTTTTTCATAGGAAAATTTCTGGTAAAGGCAGTTGTGGAATCAAAGGGGATGCATATTAAAATTTTTGGTTGATATTGCCAAATTGCCTTTCACAAACATGTTGCCAATTACACTCCCACTCATAGTTTTAGCAACTGTTTTTCCAATGTGGGATGTTATCAGTCTTTGTAATTTGCTAAAAGATTGGATTAAAACTTTCAAGTGTATTTTTGTTATATTACTTTTGCATAACTCTGAGCATTTTCTTATGTTTATGAGTTATTTTTAATTTACTATGAAATACCTTCTCATATATCCATCAGTTGAAAGATATGTGTTATTGTCTTATTATTAATAGGCATTTTCTCCCATTTTTTCCTTTCTTTCCTATAGATTTTACTTCATCTATTTTTGTACCATTTATCTAAAGCATATATGAAGGTCATGATAGCAGAATTATTCCCTAGATTATTTTGAAGTGATGTTCCTTTATTTAATGTATTTTTGCCTTGAGTTAAACTTTGTGTGGCAATCATACATGATTCCTATTTTATTTTTGTATATATTTTCCTAGAGTATAAATTTTAAATCTTAGACCTTTATTCTTCTAAATTAAGACTCTTTTTAAAAACATAATCACAAAGCCATTATTACATCTAAAAATTAGTAGTAATTCCTTAATGTCATTGGATACCCAGTCTGTGTTCATTTGTCTCAGATCATCTCATAAATATTATTTTATAGTTTACTTGTTTGGATTAAATATGGTTTCCTTTATTTCTCTGAGCATATTTAATGTAGCTTATTTAAAGCTTTTGTCTAAAATTCCAACTCTGGGCTTACTCAGAGACAGTTTCTATTGGTTGTTTTTATTTTTCCTGTGTATGGGCCATATTTTCTTTTTCTTTTGTAGGTTTTGCAACTTTTTTGTTGAAAACTGGACATTCTAAATATAATGTTGCATGTCTGGAAATCAAATTCTACCCGCCTCCCCAGTTTGTTGTTGTTTGTTGCTCCTGTGTGTTAAGTAACTTTTTAAATCCATTTTGTAAAGTCTGTATTCTTTGTCACATGTAACTACTGAAGTCTCTGCTCGATTGGTTTAGTGGTCAACTAATAATTCAATAGAGACTTAAAATGTCTAAAATCAGTAAGTCTTCATTAAGGGGCTCTGTATGTGTGTTAACACACAGTTCAATACTCCACCAGGCAGCTGACAACTCTATTATAGCCTTCACTTTCTGCTTATTGCAGAGTCTCAAGGTCAGCCAGAGGTGAGAATTTAGGGCCTTCTCAGGTCTTTTCTGAGTGTGCACATGGCCCTCTGCATATGTGTGGCCTTCTAGATTCCCCGGAGTATGTTGGCACTTTTCAAAGCCCCCATGTGGACATCTCTATTCCTCAGCATTTCCTTTTAAGCATTTGGATAGCTTGTTATTTTCTTCAACTGTTATCTACCAGCTTGGGTAGCCTCAGTGTTAAACAATTGCCTCTGATTGTTTTGGACAAGTGCCCCTTGGGAAAGGGCTGTTTGTACTAGGAAAGCTCCTAGGTAGGTAAAATAAAGACAGCTTTGTGAGTGAGGTCTTCCAAGGAACCATCGTTCAGGTCAAATAATGACAATTGAGAATTGGAGCTTTGAAGGAGATCCAACCATAATCTGCCCCTGCAGCATCTTACAGGCTGCTGATTTTCACAATGACTAAGGGATGTTGGTTTTCAAGGTTACAGCAGAGGCTGAGGATGGGGGATAGGGGAATAGGCAATTCAAAATTCCGTAAAATTTGTTGTTCTTACCGAGTGTTCTTTTTTTTTTTAATATCATTTTTTAAAATTTATTTTCAGCATAACAGTATTCATTGTTTTTGTACCACACCCAGTGCTCCATGCAGTCTGTGCCCTCTCTAATATCCACCACCTGGTTCCCCCAACCTCCCACCCCCCCACCTCTTCAAACCCTTCAGATTGTTTTTCAGAGTCCATAGTCTCTCATTGTTCACCTCCCCTTCCAATTTCCTCCAACTGCCTTCTCCTAACTCAAGGGTTCTTTTTGAATAAATTTTGCCCAGATTGCTGCAAGCCATAGTTAATTTGCAAAATTTTGAAAATGTTGATTCAGACAATTTTTTCTAGTGTTTTCATGGAGGTGTAGTTTTCAGAGTTCCTTACTCCATTATTTTTGCTTGCTTATTCAAGTTAGTCTCTAAATAAGATCTGTATGTTGCATTTATATGTTATGTCAAATTACAAGTACGTCCTCCTCTCTTTTTATCCTTAATTATGTTTCTTAATTTGTTTGTAATTATAAGTATGTCCTTTTTTTCCCCTTGATATTTATTTGTTAAGGAAGCTGTTCATTTGTCTTACAGATTTTTCCATAATTTATATTTTTCTCTTTACATTTCCATGATGTGGTTTAGTATGTTCCTTTGTACCCTACATTTCCTGTCAGTAGGTTGTTAGATATAGAGGTTTGATCACATTCAGATGTGTGTGTTTGTTTTGGTAAGAATACTTTAAAGTTGCTGTTATGTACTTCCTATTGCATCATATTATGAGGCACATACTGTATCGTTTTCTCTCTTACTGTGATGCTATAGCTATGGATAATTGATGTTTAAATGATGATAATATATTAGTCCTTCATTTATCAGCTTGGATATTTCTACAAAGAAAAACTTCACTGCATCAACTATTTGGTTCCCCTGAAGTACAGTTTGTGTGGAAAGGCATAGTAAATGCATTATTCTTTTGCCTTTATCAGTTTTCAAAAAAAAAATGAGCTGGTTGGTAGCATCCTCAGAATATGACCAATAATTTCTTTTGGTGTTATTAAGGACTTAAGGATTTAAACATATTTCATGTGATTAAGGATTTAAACATATTTCGTGTGATTCACTTCATTTCAGTTATCATTCTTATTAATGTTCAAATTGTCACCTTTTTGCCAAATTGGATACCCTTTATTTTGACCCTGAAGTCCTTTCACATAACTTTAGTTCCGTTCACATGACTCATGTCTTTGGGAGCTCCCTTAATTTTTATTATTCCATAACAAAATTCTAGGATTAGCTAGTTCCTTTTCCGACCCAGATCAGGAGGAAACCATTTCTTAAAGAATCCCTGGTTCTTTTTAGTGGGAATTGGTTTTAGGAGGCACTACATGGATGCAAGGATGTTCATTGCTATTGAGTTGATTAATATTTTTTGGATTTTCAGAAGACAGACTAGGAATAAATATTGGAGTATATGTTTATATGTAATATTGTATATTAACCTATTCACATTTATGTAAGTATAGCATATATTATAAAATATAGTTAAAAACAATTCAATATTAATTAGAATGCACAAAAGCAGTTTATTTATCTAATATCAGAATACCTTCAGATCTTTTTTTGGAGGCTGTAGTTTTTTTCCCTAGTTTTATTGAAAAACAAATGACAAACATCACTGTACAGGTTTAAGGCACACAACGTGATGGTTTGACTTACATATATGGTGACATGAGTACCATAGTAAGTTCAGCTAACATCCATCTTCTCATATAGATATAATAAAAAGAAAAGAAAGAAGAGAAGGAATAAGGAAAAAAACTTCTCCTTGTGATGAGAAAATTTCTCCTGTGTATTGCACATCACTGTTAAGTAGTCATCCTGTTGTACATTGCGTCCTTAGTCTTTTTTATCTTATAACTGGAAGTTTGCACCTTTTAATCACTTTCTTCCTCTTCCTCCACACCCTATGCTCTGCCTCTGGTAACCACCAGTCTGATTTGCTTTTCTGTTTGTTTTTGTTTTGCTTTGTTTTTATATTCCACATATAGTTGAAATCATACAATGGTTTTCTCCCATCTGATCTATTTTACTTAACATAATGCCTTTGAGTTCCACCCATGTTCTTGCAAATGAGGATTTCCTCAGTTTTTAATAGCTGAGTAATATTCCATTGTATACATGTTTACCACCACTTACATCTTTTCCTCCACTGATGGACTCTCAGGCTGTTTCCATGTCTTGGCTCTTGTAAATAATGCCTGTGAACAAGCAGATGCAGATATCTTTTTGAGTTCGTGTTTTCTTTCCTTTGGATATATTCCCTGAAGTGGAATTGTTAGATCATATAATTGCTCTAGTTTTAGTTTTTGAGGATACTCCATATTGTTTCCCACAGGCATTGTTCCTATTTGTAATCCCACCAACAGTGCACAAAAGTTTCCTTTCATCCAAATCCATGCCAGCATTTGTTATCTCTTGTCTTTTTGATTATGGCCATTCTAACACGTGTGAGGTCATATCTCAATGTAGTTTTAGTTGTACATTTCTGAGAACCTTTCAGTCTTCTTTTTATGTGCTTACCTTTTACTTAAGATGTGCAAAACTCGCCCAGTAAAACTTTTGGGCCCCAGTCCTTTTTTTTTTCTTTCTCATTTTCTATCTTCTTTTGTAAAAAATGTTTGTAGCTTTTGAATATTGTATTTGAAAAGTAACTCATTAGTGTGTTGTCAATATACAAAACAGAGAACATAGAACTATGTTCTTCTTCCTTCATTCCTAGAACTTTCATTTCTTTCCCTAGAGGTAACCAGTGTCAAAGATTTGGTGAAAACTCTTCCATGAATTTAAAGGATTAAATAATTAAAATCCCACTCTGTTACTTACTAATATGGACTTGCACAGTGCGATGAATTTTCATATTATAATGTATCTACAATGTTATTCTATGCATTTACACACAATATTAATTATATATGTATATATTTCTATAAATAATATATACATGAAAATGCAATATTAAACACATGTACTTTACAATGAGTTTATGCCTCATGCATTTTTTTAATGTAAAATATTCATAACATACAATTTACCACGTTAGTCATTTTTAAGTGTATAGTTCAGTGGCATTAAATACATTCAGACTGGTATATAACCATTACCGCAGTCTGTCTCCAGCTTTTTTCATCTTCAAAACTGAAGGTCTGTACCCACTAAACAAACAAGAACTCTCCCATTGCCTCCTACCCCAACCCCTGGGAAATACTGCTATACTTTTCTATCTCTATGAACTTGACTGTTCCTATGAATGGAATGATACAGTATTTATCCTTTTGTGACTGACTTATTTCACTTAACATTACATCTTCCTGGTTCATCCATGTTGGATAGCATGTATCAGAATTGCCCCCTTGTTAAGGCTTAATAATGTTCCACTGTATGTATGTATGTATGTACCACATGATAGCTTCCCACTCATCTGTTGATGGACACTTGGGTTGTTTCCACCTTTTGGCTGTTATAAATAATGCTATGGACATGGATGTACAAACGTCTGTTTGAATCCCTGCTTTCAATTCTTATGAGTATAAGCCCAGATGTGGAATTGCTGAATCATATGGTAATTCTGTATATAATATTTTGAGTTTTCCATAGTGGTTGAACCATTTTATATTCCCAACAGTGGTTCATAAGCATTCTAATTTCCTCTCATCCTGAGGATTATTTTGTTTTTGTTTTTGTTTTTGTTTTTTTTGTAAATAATGGCCATCCTATTAGATGTGAAGTGGGATCTCATTATGGTTTTGATTTGCATTTCCCTAAAGAAGTTGAGCATGTTTTTATGCAACCGTTGACCGTTTGTATATTCTGTTGAGAGAAATATCTGTTTAAGTCCTTTGCTCATTTTATTTTGGGTTGTTTGTTTGTTGTTTTTTGTTGAATTATACAATTTCTTTATATGTTCTGGATATTAACCTTTTATCTGATATGTGATTTGTAAATATTTTCTCCCATTCCATGGGTTCCTTTTTTACTCTGTTGATGGTATCTTATGATACACAAAAATTTAACTGTGATGTAGTGTAGTTTATTTGTTTTTTCATGTGTTTCCTGTACTTTTTGGTGTCACATCCAAGAAATCATTACCCATATATGTTGCTTTTTAACTTTCTTTTTTATTCAATATGTATGTTGGCTTTCTTTCCATATCAAGTCCTATAGCTTCTTATCATTGTTTTTATCAGGCACAGAGTATTCCTTAGTACAGAAATATCATTGTTTGTTTCATCTCTCCTATAGTGGTGGACATTTACATAATGTCCATTGTTTTGTTTTTTTGCATGTATGTATGCATACATGTATTTTACCTGTATGCATATATTTTGCATGTATGTATATCAGGAAAAAAACAAACAAAATTTGAAAAGAATATTTATCCAAATGTTAGAAGTGATGATCTCTGGGCAGCAGGATTAGAAATATTTTTATCTTATCTTCTTGCTTATTTGCATTTTTAAATTTTCAATAATAAACCGATATTTTTATCTAATGAAAACGTATAAACAATCAGCAAACATAGTAACATCCTCCGATCCAACAATTTTGCCCCAGAATTTATCCAAAAAATTTGTTCTCTCTAAATTAAACAAACAAAAACATCTATTTGAAGTAATTCATATCATTGACAATATGTTAATGCCATTTAGTAAGAGGCTTAGTGTTCAAGGCAGGGCCTACTGCGGTAAAATTTTATATATGAGTCTAGATTATTATGCAGTCATAAAAATTAATTTCAGAATATGTAACACCAGAGGACTGACCCAAGGTAATGATCTAGGCCAGGGATCATCAAACTTTTTTCTGTGTAGGACTAGAGAGTAAATAGTTTGGGCTTTGGGAGCTCTGTTGCCTTAGTTACAACTACTCAACTCTATCTTCTGTAGGGTCAAGCAGCCTTAAGTGACCAGACTTGGCCCAAGGGCCGTAGTTTGAGGACATTTCCCCAAACCCCCTCCCCCATCAAAGCACGTGGATGAGGCCAGGAGGAGGAAGGGAGTTGAGGTGGTAGGCCAGGGTATTCATTTTAACTTTTCTTTAATGTTTTTATTTTTAAATTAAACTTTTTAAAATTAAACTATTTTAAATTATTATTATTTATTATTATTATTAAATAATATTATAATATATAATATATATCATTTTATATAATATATATAATTAATTATATAATACATTATTTATAATTAATCATATAATATATCATAATTATATATATTATATAATATAATATATTATAATATAATTATATAATAATGTATTATATAATCAATTATATATCATAATTAATTATAATTAATTAATTATAATTATTATAATTATATATAATATAATATAATTATTATAATTATATAATACATTATTTATGATTAATTATATAATATATCATATAATCAATCATAAATAATGTATTATATAATTAATTACATATTATGA